>NW_015546055.1:1165357-1178958 GCF_001515605.1 Sinocyclocheilus anshuiensis | reverse complement strand
GAAACAATTGGAAGGTGAGGATTTTCGTGATTTTTCACATGCACTGTCATTGATGTTAAATGCTGCACTGCAACAAGCACCACATTGTGTTCCAAATGTGCAGTTGGTTTTGAGAGACCAGTTTATAGAAGGGGTGAGGGATTCAGCACTCCGGAGGGAACTGCGCAAGGTGGTCAGAGAGCGACCTCATGCTACATTATTCGAAGTTCGTGAGGAGGCCCTTTTGTGGTGCTCAGAAGAGAGACCTCGTCCAGCTAATGTGGCCCGAAACCGAAACCTAGTGAGTGTGGAGGAAAGTGTAGAGCATGCAAGGATGACCGCCACTGTACCAAATGACTTGCCCTACAACCTACAAGAGGTAATTAAGGTAATTACACAACAAGGGAAAGCAATCGGGGACCTTACCAACGTGATCTCAGATCTCACGATTCAGAGGTCTGACCCAACTTGTGAGAAACCTAGTAAGCCCAAGTTTAAGCCGAGGTATACCCGGGATGGCCAACCCATTTGTTTGAGATGTGAGGGCGTCGGGCACATAGCCAGGCAATGCACTGGGCAGTGCTTCCATGAAAATGGGCAAGTGCCCAGAAGTGGAAATTCACGCTGGGGGGGTAGCCATCCAGTGCCTGTTAGACACTGGCAGTAACGTGAGTACTTTGACAGAGAACTTCTTTAAAAAACATCTTCATGGGGAAGACAAAGACATGCATTGTACAAGCAGGTGGTTAAAGATTACTGCCGCCAACGGGTTGCCTCTTCCCTACCTTGGGTATGTTGAACTTGATATCCTCATTTGCTCTGTGAGCTGTAAGGTCTTATATAGACAGGTGTGTGGCTTTCCTAATCAAGTCCAATCAGTATAATCAAACACAGCTGGACTCAAATGAAGGGATAGAACCATCTATGTTGATCAGAAGGAATGGACAGCACCTGAGTTAAATATATGAGTGTCACAGCAAAGGGTCTGAATACTTAGGACCATGTGATATTTCAGTTTTTCTTTTTTAATAAATCTGCAAAAATGTCAACAATTCTGTGTTTTTCTGTCAATATGGGGTGCGGTGTGTACATTAATGAGGAAAAAAAATTAACTTAAATGATTTTAGCAAATGGCTGCAATATAACAAAGAGTGAAAAATTTAAGGGGGTCTGAATACTTTCCGTACCCACTGTAAGTCGTACGTACCTGCTGCCTCAGTGGCTACAATTCAGGCCAGAGCACATAAAGAACTAGCTGAAAACAGAAACTTAAGGTTGTTTGAGCCAGGTAAGGCATCATTGCCAAGTGGCTTGGTCCTGATTCCCACCTTGGTATCACCCGGTAGGCGGGTATTCCCAGTGCAGGTAGTAAACTTGTCCCCAGAAGGTGTGTGGTTGCCACCAAAGGTGAAACTAGGGGTACTTGGCCAGGGTCGTCGTGTTGAGAGTAGCTCCTGCGAAGTTAGATTCCATCGAATCTCTGCAGATCATGAGGAAGTTATGGTAAACCAGAGGTCAATGACGGGGGTTAGCAGTGACCTGCAGTGTCCCTTGGAGAAAGTGCAGATCGGCGTACCCCTGCCCAGCAGGCAGAGCTGAAGGCGCTTCTGAGGGGATACCTGGACATGTTTGCCATCACTGATGAAGACCTCGGTTATACTGAACTGGTAAAGCATGAGATTCCCTTGAACGAAGACCTTCCTGTCTCACAGTCATACCGACGTATACCACCAAACCAATTCCAGGAGGTGAAGGACCATATCTCTGGACTTCTCAAAAAGCGTGTCATCCAAGACAGCTCCAGTTCGTATGCATCTCCGGTGGTGTTAGTCCGGAAGACTGACGGGAGTCTTAGGCTATGCGTGGACTAACGGAAGCTGAACTGTAAAACTAGGCGTGATGCATTCCCGTTGCCACGAATAGATGAGAGTCTGGATGCTTTGAGTAAGGCCAAGATGTTCTCGTCTATTGACCTAGCGAGTGGCTATCACCAGGTAGCAGTTCATGAGAAGGACCGCCACAAAACCTCTTTCATTACACCATTTGGCCTGTATGAGTACCAGCGGATGCCGTTTGGCCTATATAATGCGCCAGCGACATTCCAACGTCTCATGTAGGCCATAATGAGTGACCTGGTCTTTCAAATGGTACTCGTCTATTTGGACGATTTGCTTGTGTACTCAAGTACATTCGAGGGACACTTAGTGAGGCTTGAGACTGTGTTACAAAGGTTGAGGGAGGCCGGACTCAAGGTTAAGGTGGAAAAATGCCACTTCCTGCAGTCCGAGGTAGAGTTCTTGGGGCATGTGATATCTGCTCAAGGGGTGTCTACAGACCCAGACAAAGTGAGTGCAGTGAAGCAGTGGCCAATCCCTAACACTCTAAAGGAGCTGCGATCCTTTTTAGGATTCTGCAGTTACTATCGGAGATTCATTGAGGGCTTCTCTAAGGTGGCCGGTCCGCTCCATGATGTTGTAAACACTTGTGTCCACCAAGGGAGTGTTGCTCAGGCCAACAAGTTGTTTAAGGACTCTTGGACAGTGGAGTGCCAGCAAGCCTTTGAGCACCTCAAGGAGAAGCTTACCTGTGCTCCGACACTAGGCTACGCAGACTTCACCCTACCGTTTGTGCTGGAGACCGACGCCAGTAACCTGGGATTGGGTGCTGTGCTATACCAGCAGCAAGAGGGAAGTAAGACTGTGATAGCCTATGCAAGCCGGAGGTTGAGGGGCTCAGAGCGAAATGACAGGAACTACAGTAGTATGAAGCTAGAGCTCCTGGCACTCAAATGGGCTGTGGTGGAGAAATTCAGGAGTTACCTGCTAGGATCCAGATTTACTGTTCTAACAGATAACAATCCGCTCTGCCACCTCAACACGGCTAAGCTGGGTGCCATTGAACAGAGGTGAGCTGCACAGCTTGCGATATTCGATTTCAAAGTCCAGTACCGCCCTGGACGGTGTAACACTGCAGCTGACGCTCTCTCTTGAAGACCAGGACTGGAGGCGATGGAGGTGGTAACTGAGGATTCAGAGTACGATGGCTGTGTGACTATTTGCAGTGGGCTTTGTACAGGGACTGCACTGGAAGTTGACCTGGCAGGGCTAGTGGCGAGTCCTAGAGAGGGAGAAATAGGACTGTTACATGCAGCCATAGAGCATAGAGAGTCTGGAGGGGGACCCATGGAGAATACCCCAACATTACCTGGATACACAAAGGATGAGCTTCGTCAGTTTCAGGATGCAGATCCGACCATCAGTGTGCTCAAGAGTTTCTGGGACAAGAAGAGGAAACCCACAAATCGTGAGAGAAAGCACTTGTCCAGACCGTTGAGGATGTTGCTTAAGCAGTGGGACAAGATCCAAGAGAAAGAAGGGCTGATGTACAGAGCGATTGACGATGTGTTCAATGGGGAATGCCAACAGTTGTTGCTCCCTACATGACTGGTCGAAATGGTGTTGCGAAATGTTCATGACCAGATGGGGCATCAAGGCGTGGAGAGGACGCTGGCCCTGCTCAAGCAGCGTTGTTATTGGGTTGGGATGTATAAAGCTGTGGATAAGTGGGTGAAGGAGTGCCAGCGGTGCGTGCTAGCAAAAATGCCGCAGCCCAAGATTCAGGCACCTTGGACCCCATTCTTGGCTTCTCATCCACTGGAAGTGGTCGCAATGGATTTCACCACATTGGAACCTGCGTCGGATGGACAGGAGAATGTCCTGGTTGTGACGGATGTATTCACTAAGTTCAGCCAGGCATTCCCCACCCTCAATCAGAAGGCGGACACTACCGCAAAGATCCTTCTGAAGGAATGGTTCCTCAAGTACGGTGTGCCTCAGCGTCTTCATTCAGACCAGGGGAGGAACTTCGAGAGTGCCGTTATTGCAGAGCTCTGTAAACTGTATGGGGTGAGAAAGTCCCGCACTACGCCACATCACCCCCAGGGAAATGCACAGTGCGAGAGATTTAACAGCACTCTGCATGACCTTTTGCGTTCCTTGCCACCTGACAAGAAACGAAAATGGCCAGAATACTTACCTGAGCTGGTGTACGCCTATAATGTGACACCTCATTCCTTCACTGGTTACTCCCCTTACTACATGCTGTTTGGTATGCAGCCACACTTACCAGTAGATGCCTTGTTGGGCCAGGAGCCAGTGCAAGAGAAGGAGCCTGCCTGGTTGTCTGTCCATAAGGAGCGGCTTCGGGATGCTCATACCCGGGCACGTGAGTATGCTGAAAGGAAGGCAGCAGACCGAGTTGCCAAGCGTGAGAGTGGGGTATACTGTCCAGAGGTTGCAGTTGGTCAGCAGGTGTTCTTACGATATCGTCCCCCAGGAAGGAACAAGATACAGGACGCCTGGGCACCCACAGCCTATAAGGTGGTGGAGGTGCATGGTACGACCTACACTGTGGAGCCAGTGAGAGGCGGTCCTGTAAAAAGAGTACATAGATCCGACATTAGGCCCTGTCCGAGACCAGTCCCAATGCCACGGAGAAAAGTGAGACCTATCACAGCAGCCAGATGTGGAACCAGACAATTGTGCTGGGCCTGGAGTGGAAGAAGCACAAGGAATATATAATGATGCACAAGGGAATAATGAGGCGAGTGCTGTTGAAGAGCTCTATCTGCCTGATACCGAAAGAACTGATTCACCTTTGGATGTGGTTTTGGCTAGGCCAGTTCCTGTTTCCCGAAAGCCCAGAGAAAAAAGTGCTGTACCCCATCCTACGCCACGCAGGACCCAGCGGCCAACAGCTGGTGTTCATGGTAATCCAAACAGACTGCCTAAATCTGCTTGTAATGCTGTGTCCTTCAGTCCCGATGTCCTTTCCCAAGTGTTAGCGGGTATGGTCTTGTACACATCCGGTAAACTACAAGGAGTAATGGATGATTGAAAGGTGTTTGCAGTCATCGAGGACGTTGACTGTAGGCAGGGGAGAGTGTAACCGGGGCAGGAATAGTCCAATATTTAATTCCCCTGGTGATTCCCCTTTAAGTTTTCGCTATGATGCAGTTATGCGTGCTGTCTCCTTTAAGAGTTTGAGCATGCGCACAAGAGAGAGAGTGTGCGTCAGAGGGCAACAGAGATAGCGCCGATAGAAGCAGCAGTTACAAGTGAGGAGAAAATAGTTGTTAAAAATTGTTAAACTGATATAATCCAGGCTGGTTATCAACTCGTGGACCTGTGGTGGTTTCAGTTGTGGGACTGCACAGAGTGGATGCCTTAATTCAGTGTTTATATTAGTGTTTTGTTGCTGCACATGAGAGAACTCCGGTGGGGGAGGGGATTCAGGCCTACTTCAACGGAGATTGAGCGTAAGTTAATTTAAAATATGTTTTGAAGACTGTTATAATGTAAAATAATACAGTGTAATACATGTATGGAAGGAACATGCAGAAATTGTTGTGTATTATACTGTTAAGAGGGGAGAACAATGATGTGAGTTCGCACGTGCCAGTTTCCACGTGATTGATAATCCAGAGTCTCATATAAGAGTGAGTTTTTCATTCATTTCTCCCAAAGTGTGTTTACCTATATGGCATGAAAAGTATTGTACCCTGTATAACGTGTATACTGTTACCTTTAGTCTATTTACTGATTAATATGTTTAAAAGAGGTTAAAATGTGAACTGTGTATAATGTGGGTGGTGCATTTAGGTGGCAAAATGTGCAGATTGTTCATGTATGCTAATGCTGTTGTTTTTTGTTTTTGTCTGTTTTATCAGGCACATACAGGCCACTGCCGTTGTTTTGCACACCTTTATTGGTTCTTTAACATTGGTTGCATTATTTCAAGTCAAATTGGGCTTGTGATCTGGTGTTTTGATTAGGGGTTATTACTGTAAAGAACTTATTTTTATTCTTTACATTTCTTCTGCTACCTTATTTCGTTTTCTGTGCCCATTGAAGTGAATTGGGTGTTTGTTTTTTGTTATTCTGTTTTATACGACTTCTCTTGTTCAACTGGATCGGAATCCTGAAAAAAAAAACTTTTCCCCGAACAAAACATTAATGCTGAGTTTCCTATGAGGCTCAGTCAGGAATAAAAGAATCCTTTTTTATTAGATGTCTTGGCATTGTCTTTTTCCTTAGTATATTAGAATTACATCAAGACGGCCACACTTATATAGGATATTTTATTTTAGATGAACTAGAAACAATGTTTAATTTATCAAGTTTTATTTTGAAATGTAAGTCAATAACAATTGGCTCAACAGCCGCTTGCGCCACCTGCTGGTGAGCGACTGAAAGCAGATGGAGATCATGCATTGGTGCTCTACTGCTATTCCTGCAGCTCCCGGATGTGAAATGCCGAATTTTCTGCTGAATTTGAACCACCGTATTTGTGGAAGCGAATTTGTAAAGTGAAATAAAATAGACCGAAATGTGCCGGTCGAATATTATACATCGTATTTTTAAACAGATTGAATATTTGGAAAGTGAATTCTGGAAGGTGAATACGAATTATTTAATTGTTAATGATGAAAATGTGTGTGAAATATTTTGAATTGAAATAGTCACAGCGTAAATAAACAACTATGTTAAATTTCAGGACCTAAAAATGCAAGCTCTAGAAATACAAGGCATTAAAATGCAAGCACTGTTAATTAATGCATTATTTTTTCAGTTAGTGCAATTCAACATGCGTTTCTGTTTCAAAGACATTTGTCATTAATTTTCTTCCATATTTTCAACCCCTGCCTGCCCGTGAATTGTATAAATATAACAGCTAAAAGCTACATTATATTTCTTAGCAAAGAGGTGATAACTTCGCAGTTTTTGTAATTAAACCAACAAGCTTCACATGTTCGCAAGCTTCACACTAGCTTGCGCATTCTCTCTCTCTCTCGTTAATTAATTCGAATACATTTCAATAAATATAATCTTGGCGCTACTTTATTTCACTAAATAATTCTACCTCTAACGAGCTGTAGATAAATTAGCCTAACGAATTAAATTTAGCGTTATTTTCCGTTATTTATCCGTTCAGTCAGATTTTGTGCTACAAAACATCCCTGACAGCCATTGTCCATGCTGGCTAATAATAATGGCCACTTGACGTGAATTATATAAATCATTTTAATAGCACGGCCATTCAACATCTGAGGGTCTACCATGTGCATAGTAAAGCAATCACTGCAGACAATCCTTTTGGGGTGGGAATTAATTTAAAGTGAACGTAAACAGACGGGCCATAAAAATCGGATATGGTCAAAAGATCGGATCTGTGCATTAAGACTTGCAGTGTAAATGCAGCCTTTGTTGTTATAAGTTGCACTGAGTAAATATCTGGATAAAACAAAAACTGTGTCCGTCTTTATTTCAAGATACAAAGCTACAAAATTTCATTATTTAAAGGGGGGTAATTCTTTTCTATACCCACTGTAAAACACAATAAAAATGGTTCTGTAGCATACCAATTAGTAAAATAAAATAAAATATTGTTATGAACATATCAACTTGCTAAAATAAAATAGTATAAAAATATACAAATAAAACAATAAAAATTGTTCTGTAGAGTATCAAATTAGAAAAATAAAATAAAATATTTTTATGAACATATCAAATTACTAAAATAAAAAAATATTGTTTTAAACATCAAATTAATAAAATAAAATGAAATGGATAGAAACCCGAGGGTCTACCATGTGCATAGTAAAGCGATCACTGCAGACAATCCTTTTGGGTGGGAATTAATGTAAACACAGATATTGGATACCAGTCGTGTCTAAAGTGAATGTAAACAGACGTGCCAAAAAATCGGATATGGTCAAAAGATCGGATCTGTGCATTAAGACTTGCAGTGTAAATGCAGCCTTTGTTGTTATAAGTTGCACTGAGTAAATATCTGGATAAAACAAAAACTGTGTCCGTCTTTATTTCAAGATACAAAGCTACAAAATTTCATTATTTAAAGGGGGGTAATTCTTTTCTATACCCACTGTAAAACACAATAAAAATGGTTCTGTAGCATACCAATTAGTAAAATAAAATAAAATATTGTTATGAACATATCAACTTGCTAAAATAAAATAGTATAAAAATATACAAATAAAACAATAAAAATTGTTCTGTAGAGTATCAAATTAGAAAAATAAAATAAAATATTTTTATGAACATATCAAATTACTAAAATAAAAAAATATTGTTTTAAACATCAAATTAATAAAATAAAATGAAATGGATAGTTATAAGAATATCAAATTACTAAAATAAAATACAGTAAAATGTTCTAAGCATATCAAATTAGTAAAACAAAACAAAACCACTTAAAACAGTCTCCCAAGTGCCCCAAACCCCCATAATCCATCAGCAGAGACAAACCTAATTTTGGTCAGGCTTCAAAATGAGTTAATTGGGAATGCGTTTTTTTTTTAGCAGGGAGGTGATTTGTCAAGCCCGAACTACAGTATCTGTCTGTCACTCTATCTGTTGGACGGCGTTAAGCTGTGCTGATTTTTTTACTGTGAGACTGTCCTGTTGCCCTTCTGTCCCTTTTTCAGTTTTGTCCTTTAAACCAGTGTCTCGAAGATTTGCCCCCTTCTATTACTGTGTGTCACACAAACCATATGTCCAGCAACTGTCAGGCTTCTGCTGGAGTGAGCATGAAAGTAACAACCAGAGAGGACGGATCATTCCCGCCACCGTTCCGAAAACAGCTCACATCCCGACACGCCCAGCCTTTATTATCCTCTCCCGTCTCCAAGCAGATCTGAGATCAGCTGAAAGGTTGGCAGCCATGATCTTTGGAGATCTCTCTCCAGCTCAGTGGACATGTCAGAGCTCCAGCAGGGCATAATGAGGGGCTGCTCACTTCTGCAGTGGGTTGGACGAGATGTAAGTTTCACACCCACTCCTTCACACATGCTTCTGCCTAATACTGTGTGTGCGCAGCCCTCATGAGCTTCCAAAGTCCATCTATAACAAGCATTCCTGTCTAGAGGCTGCTATATAATATATGTCCAGCACTACAGCTGATAAAAACTTCAGTGTCAAAAAAAGTCACAGTTCTCACCAAGCCAGAGATGCTGGTCAAACTTGTTAACAAGCTCACCAGCTTTGCCAAGATGGACGACTAGATCAACCAGTTTGATCAAGCTGCTCTATGAGACTGTCTACAAGATACATGCTTCATCTGAAGGTATTCCTTCTAATCAACCACCGAAACCATCTTGAAACAGCTACTAAACAGTTTCAAAAAGCTAAAAATCCGTTGAAACTAAGCCATCAAAAGAAGATATTTAAAGGGGTCATATGATGCTGCTAAAAAGAACATTATTTTGCCAGAATAAAAGTTACGCCTTCTTTCTTTGCGTGAACATTTGGGCGGCGTTATGCAAATCTTCCCACATAGTGAGGTAGATATGTGGGGGCGTGTTAGACCGAGCCGTTTTAGGTAGGTGTGGCTGACTCTTAACTTTTATAAAGAATATCTCTTTGGATTTGAGACTTTAGTCTTTGCAACTTTACAGATCTTCTTTATGCACCAAGAGCTTGTAACACTCCAAAGAGAAAGGAAAATTTTAAATCGCATCATATGACCCCTTTAAAAAAACAACACAACACAACACAACACATCCTAAAAAAAAAAAAAAACACAACACAAAATCAAACAGAAAACAACAAAGATACTGACCTGGAGCAAAACAAAACAAAACATGTTAAATCATCTCCCACCAAACCCCCATAAAACTATCAATACAGACAGGTGATTGGTTGAGAGTTAAATCTTCAAATCTAATGTACTTTGATCTATCAAATCTTGATTTAATGTTAAATTGAGTCCAATCAAAAGGTACATGATATTCTCTCCACTCCTGACAATATGAAATTCATTCATGCATTTGTTGTCGTACCAAAGATATTTACCAAACAATTATAAAGCATTCAGAATGCAGCTGCAAGAATGCTGACTCACACTAAACAGAGGAATCACATCCTGCAATTAAATCCCCTCCCTGTGTACCTGCGTCTGGCCGAACTGATTTCATTGTCCTTTTATTTTGAAAAGTCTCCATGGTGTTCCAACTGCAACTTGCTAATTTTCAATGCACACTTGTTTACTTGTGTTTTTCATATTTATGTAAAATGATAAACACTTAGCTTACTTACTTACTAATCTACCATAGGGAGAGCTGCTTACAGTATAGAGTTTCACAATGGCAAACAACATAACACATACTTTAGCATGACCATTAGCATAAATGTTAGCAGCTATGCCAAAATATATGTTCTTTGTTACTCTAAGGAGATCAGTTCATCTAATAATCATGAAAATGCAGTTTTGATGATCTTAACTGTTTGTTTTTGCATCTGTTGGCTATTAGTTTTCACACACACACACACACACACACACACACACACAGAGGTATATTATTGATATATTTAAACTATTTGCTTACAAAAAACATTTCTCATTTGAATGGATCATTTATTTGCAAACTGCACACTGGTGACACAGTGGTTCTCCTACAGTCCACTTCAACGCTGATGAATTCATTATTAAACTAAGATTGTGTACACTTTCACTCTCAATCGGAATAAAGCTCCGCAAACATTACCATAAATTTACATGCACGCTAACGTGCAGCTGTAACAGCAACTGTTTACTTGTTCTGCATTAAGGAGAAAAACGAATTAGGAGGAAAAAGGAAGAAGCTTTGAAGGTTTTTGCCGTAAAAAGACGAAGGTCACAGAAGCAAATTTGTAAACATGGCTTTCTGTTTTTAAGTGTATGCGGCACAAAAGAAAGAACCCATTGATTTTACACCACTGTGTCTTTTGTATTTGCTTTTATTGTATGTTTCTCATTGGCCTGAGGTATTTGTTGTAACAAAATCTGTGGGGGAGCTCTCCAGAGTGTGCACCGGCTTCATTCCTGTGGAGTTTTACAGTTTAATTACAGTCTGTGGTGGGAAGACTGAAAGAATTCATGGCAGTTTAGTCAGCCTTTCTTTCCCATGTCCTCAACCCTGCAATCAAACTCGCCTGGCTCATACCACATACCTTCAGCAACACAACATCCGCCACATACAGTACACACAGAAAGGGCAAAGCATAGTCATTGTTGCTGTTGAATAATAGGTAACCAAGGCATTAGCTTTTAGCTGCCTTTTTCTTTTCTGCAGGCACTATTAATGACAGCTCTGCTATTGAGTGGAAAAGTCTGAATAGTTGTGAGTTGCGAATTTCTGATTCTGTTTTTTTTCTCTCTCATCCATTCATTCTTTCATCTTCCTGTAACTCTGCAGAGATTTTATTTGTCGACTGTGACTAAGCAATTCGGCTGCACATTGTAGGAGCTCCCTGCCCCACTTACATGGAGAATATGGTCTGTGTTTAAAAGATTTGTGAGGTTATAAATCCTGGAGAGAAAATCAAAATGTTC
Organism: Sinocyclocheilus anshuiensis; assembly: GCF_001515605.1. Taxonomy (NCBI): domain Eukaryota; kingdom Metazoa; phylum Chordata; class Actinopteri; order Cypriniformes; family Cyprinidae; genus Sinocyclocheilus; species Sinocyclocheilus anshuiensis. Next base: position 1,167,588 of record NW_015546055.1, on the reverse strand, counting down.
AGCTGCAGACTGGAGTGTTCTGTGTGGGAATCAATGACTTGTGGAAAATGAAACTTTGAAGAAAACTTTCAGGCTTCGAGGTTCATTTATGGCTAAAGGAGAATGACATTTATTTTTTTTATGCCATTTGATTTGTTCATTCACTTCATTTAGGGAGAAGCGAGGTGCCCACCTGCTTGAGCGTTCAGAGAGCCGCTGACTGAAAATATCGGAACAGGACCAGGAAACTGTCAGGATTCATTTCTAGATGCTCTTCAACATAGTAGGGGAGCTATGTAACCTTTTCCTTGAGATTCCATGGCAATTCCCACAATAATGTAATCATCATTTAATTGTGTCACAGCACCCCATGGTAGCAAACTCAACTGCTAGCCAGAGCTGTGCACTATTCAGAATTTGAATTGAGGTTGCAAACAGGATGCAGCATTTAATTTTGAATCTGAATGTAAAAAAAGTAACATTTGTAAAGATTTGAAAAAAAAAGATTACAAGGCCTTAAAGTTTAAAGGGTGAGGTTAAACACGTCAAAGGGTAAAGACATTTTTCCTGTGGGAAATGGCCAATCCAATTTGAATGCCGACTCATGAATTGAAAGGAATCCAATTCTTCAACTTTGAATTTTGCTCAACCCTGCTGCTAATAAGAACACACATACAAATATGTGTGCACAGCTGATTACCCAAAGTACCACCACTTGGCCGAACTAACCTATCTAATGAACAGATTCGGCTATTTCAACTATATTCATTGCTAACCAGTGCATAAAATCAAGCATTCAGTCAGGCAATCTTCTTATTTTTGTGCAATATTTACAGTAGAATGGTGACTGTCAGAAACGGTTTCAAATAAACGCACAAAACGCTACACACAAAATTTGTAAAAATACAAATTTTAACAATGCCTGACCTTTGGTGCTCAAATTCACAACATGAATTTTCACACTTCTCAATTAAACAACACAATCTGATGCTGTGACTTCAGGCTGTGAGTGCATATAAGATACCTTTTGATTAGGCTCCCCGATTTTCAATGCAAGCTGTGTGAGCCCAACACATTGCTAATGTGTGAAAACCAATGGAATATTGAGCTGGTAATTAACAAATGTAATATTGGAAAATTGCTAATATAAACCACATGCATGCAATCATTCAGGTGCAGTTATGATGTCCAGTTGAACTCTAGGACTCAAACTCTGAACCCGACAGACAGACTAAGTGTGTGTGTGTGCTCGTTTGGCTGAAAACTATAGTTTTGGGTTATCACAAAGCCAGTATGGCTGGCAATGAATGAATTGCTTTCTCTCTGACACATGAAACTCCACTCACACTTAATTTATTGGCACAAACATAACAACTTGGTTAAATTGGCAAGGTTTATTACCCCAGTGCTAAATGTGAACATGTTTTTGACACCTACACACAACTTCCCAATTATTGTGTAGACAATACTGTATGTGGTGGATTTCTGAAATGATATGTTTACTCTGTGATTAGTTGATCTATTTCCATCAGTTTCTTGATTCTTTCAGACGGTTTGCTAACATGATAGATGGCCATTATCACATCAGAAGGGTAATCAGCCAATCATAGTCATGAAGAGAAAACAATAGACAGGAATTGCGATCTTGATGGATTAATGAGCCAATCAAATCCAACAGACAGCATTCCATCATTCATGATATCTGTTTTCTTTTAGCGTTTTACTTCAGCATCGGAAATTCAGAGAAAATGTCTCTGCTATAATGTTCCTAAACAGCAAATACACACAAATAACACATTCCCCAGGGTCGGCCCATTCTGTGAGCCCAACATCTTTCGCACAGCACTGCCTGACAATGATCAATGCATCTGCTCTATTATGATGGATTAATGCTGTGGTTATTATGTGTACACACACACGTGAGAGTCTAGCAGCCAAGGAGGAAGGTAGATAAACAGCGAGATGAAGAAAAAATGAGAGACAGACATGGAAAGATGGAAAGAAGGAGGGCACCAATTCAGAAGAAAGACAACAGCCAATCAAATGCAGGCAGAAACCAGCAAGATGATCCTTCAATTTAACTTGCATTAATAATGCATCAAGTTCTTCTGAGCTCAGCCTGTCTTTGTCTCAGTAGAGCTCTCTCTGTTCACACACACACACACACACACACACACACACACACACACGCTGTGTTTCCATGTTTTATGGGGACATTCCATAGGCATAATGGTTTTTATACTGTACAAACT
>NW_015546055.1:1151833-1165013 GCF_001515605.1 Sinocyclocheilus anshuiensis | reverse complement strand
ATTTACTAGTATTACTATCCTTGTGGGGACATTTGGTCCCCATAACGTGATAAATACCAGGTACACACACACACACGCACGCACACATGCACACACGCACACACACACACACACAGACCCACCCTGAATCTCAAAGTCCAAGCCATCAGTTCAGTTCTCTTCCACACATTGGTTCTTATATTTATTCTATTCCTGAGAAAAACAACTACACTACGAGTATGTGTTACTGTCCCCCGTTGGAGAACATGGCAGTGTCAACGCACCTCATGCCAACACCTTTCTGCTTCCTTACGGCTTATTGTACACTGGCGAGCTGTGGGGGATTTTTTTATGTTCCTATATATATACATATAGGAACACCATCATCTCTCTCTCTCTCTCTCTCTCTCTCTCTCTAAGGGGTGTGCAGTTGTTAGGAATATGCATTTTCTACTGGGTCAAGCAAACAAGGCAATAACAATCCTAAAATTAATGATATTTGATATACTAATGATACGGTAATGATAATAAAAAAAAGTAATTTGAGAAAAAAATCAGCATATTATAATGATTTTTAAAGGGTCATGAGACACTGAAGACTGGAGTAATGGCTCAAAAAATAATAAAATATAATATAATATATAATATTTATTATTTCATAAGACACGCTTTCAAAAACATTAAAAAATGTTTGAACGGTAGTGTGTGTGTGTGTGTGTGTGTGTGTGTGTGTGTGTGTGTGTGTGTGTGTGTGTGTGTGTGTGTGTGTGTGTGTGTGTGTGTGTGTGTGTGTGTGTGTGTGTGTGTGTGTGTGTGTGTATGTATGTATGTATATATATATATATATATATAGTATAAATAATTTGAGTAATGAGAATATGAGTAAATGAACTCACTCTTTGAGATCACATGGCTTACTGAATCATGCATTGATGCTGTATGATACGCCATTCTTTGTTCCAAATAATTAGTCACTCAATCTCTTTTTCATTTGGGCAAAACAAAAGCGCGAGCATGGTGTGCCACTCTAGGCTAACCCGGTGCAATTCCATGTTACAGGATCATGGAGGAGTAATAGAGTTTAAAAGGCTAATAAATAAAAAAGCAGACACTGAATCCATGTAGCAGCGGTAGCTGAATTCCAATCCTCTTCAGAAGTCCTTCTCATCTTTCTTTCAGGATTGGGCGTCACGCTCACACACACTGAATCCGTGTAGCAGCGGTAGCTGAATTCCAATCCTCTTCAGAAGTCCTTCTCATCTTTCTTTCAGGATTGGGCGTCACGCTCACATGGCTCAGGAAAGGGGAACATTTTTAATGGCTGTGGTGAGGTTTATCAGGCATGTAAGCGTACTCAGAGCCAGAGAGCTTGTGCACGTGTTATGTGTGCGATGGTTCGGGTTTGTGTTTGAGTGTGTGTTCTGATGCATGACACTGAACTGTGTGCATGATGCCTACTGGGACCACAAGGACCCCCATTTGCTCATTAGCAACTCTGACACTAATGGAGGCCCTGAACGACCACACATCCACATATCCTTTTCGCTCCTTTTCCCTTGTTGCAAGCACACACTTTTTGCACATTGTTTACCACGAGTGCATTTCCAGCATGCCCACCCTCGCACCAACTCCTGCGGTCAGCACAGTGAGGACAGGAAACATCATTATTCCCTAAACTCAAAATGTCACAGCGGAGTCCATCACATGTGGATTAATTGCATCTAGAATATGAATGTGTTTACAGTGCATGGCTTTGCCTCTCATAATGAGAAACTCACATTTCACATCCTGGCTCAATGATACTGCCATTAATTAGCGGAAATAGAGAAACACAAATTGCTAAATTTAGAATGTGCCGTTGGTTGCTGTGTTTCAGTAATGTGCGAACAAAACGCTTAAAGAGACATTAAAGAGCTTTCAGTTCATTTCGAGGTCATCTATGAGACGCATAACATGGAAGTAAATGTGTTTATTTTATGTAATCGCTGTATGCAATCAAAGCGATATACAATATACAAGCTGAACACCATAAAACATGCATATTCTTACATTCTGTCACTATAAATTCTAATCCCCTTTAGATTTGCTCATAAAGTCTGTCAAATCATGTTTGAACCTTAGTTGCAGTTTAACAGCTGCAGTATTACCCTGCGAATGAGGCGGGCAGACTAATAGTAGCTGAAAATGAGATAGAAAAGAAGCTTGATAGAGTGGATGTGTTGAAAAGAGTTCGATATAGTATCATACTGAGCAATGGTCCAGCCGGGAATATGAGGTGAATAATTCTCTCCAAATGGCAGCAGAGGTTGACACAGATGTGTGAAGCAGGCAGGGAGCCAGCGAAAAAAAGGTAAAAACAGACCTAAATGTCACTCATTTCCTGGCACTTTTAAAGTCTCATATGCACACTGTACAAGATGGACCGTCGGTGGTAGGAAATAATCAGCCAGCTCTGATGCGGGAAATCTGTTTTATGCCCCTGACTGAAATAACTGTGAGTCAGGACATGCAGGATTCTGGTCCAGACCTCTTGTCTGGTGTCTTTATGCTAGGTAAAACACAAATATTTTGTGTTTAATATTATTTTCTTATACATAATATTTTCTTGCCGAAAGTGAGCCACAACAGATGATAAGGTAAATTGCAGAGAATATGGATCAGGTTGTGAGAAATTTGAAAACATTTGTATTTCAGTAGTGTGGACCAATTTAATCTCTGATTAAAACGTATTAAAATGGTTCTCAACTGTTAAATTCTTGATTCTGATTGGTTGACAAACAAATGACTATGAAGCAGGTCAAGGCCTGTTTCCGCCACAGAGTAAAAATAAAAAGTAAATGAGAGATGAAGTTTAAAATAAGAAATGAAGTCGTGAATTAATGTCGTAATTGGGAGCTATAAGTTCACAATGGGAAAACTTAATCCACATTCTGAGATACAAATTTTAATGGAAATATAAAGCCTCATTGTGAGAAATAAAGTCACACTATGATATATAAAGACATATTGTGAACAAATTATTTCACATGGGAAAATATAAAGTCATATTGTTAGACACAAAGTCACATTTTGAGATGTAAAGTCATATTGTGAGATAAATTCACACAGTGAGATATAAAGCCATATTGTCAAAGATAAATTATTTACATTCTAATGATAAAGGCTTCCAAGGCCATATTACAGCTTGTTATCAATTTGCCACCTTTAAAGTGTCATACAGTTTATGCAATCAGAAAAGGACCAACAAATTGCATGACAAACAATTTCAGTTTTTCTTTTAAAAAAGAAAGCACAGCAATTTCAGCAGCTGGGCAAAAGTCAGGACGATAACACTGTAATTATATGCAATAATGTGTGGTGTATGAGACCTGGGACGGACACCGGTAATTACTCACATACTGTACACACACACAGATTTCTATGTTTTGTGGGGTTTTCCCATAGACATAATGGGTTTTATACTGTACAAACTGTATTTTCTATCCCCTTACCCTAACACTACCCCTAAACCTTTCTGCTATTTTAGATTAAAAAAAATAAAATCTAGTATGATTTATAAGCTCATGGGGACCAAAAAATGTCCCCACAAGGACTTTTAGTCCCCCCATGTGTTACTCTAAAAACTACAGCCATTTAAGAAGGCATTTCTAAAAAAACAAGAGTGATTTAAAGGGAAGTGAAAGTGACGTGTAGCCAAGTATGGTGTCCCATACTCAGAATTTGTGCTCTGCATTTATCCTATCCAAATGCACACACACAGCAAAAATCAGAAAATCTGAAAAACACCCTGACACAATGTACTAATGTGACAACCATGGTATATGCTGAATAACTAAATTCTGAACTTCTAAATTATTGAAAATGAATGCACACCCAAGGTGTAATGGCCACTTTAAAAAAAAAAAACATTTAATTTGCTGAAAGTGGTTTATGCTGATGCCTTGGTCTGGAGGGGATGCCTCCTTTGGCCCTATTCATTTATTTACCGAGCTCTCAGTGCCCATTATCACAGGTGCATGCTGGGCTATGTTGCTCATGGGCGTGTAGGGACCAAGCACTGCCAAAAAATGCTCAACTTCCCCATTAGCCTTCCTAATCCACTGCTGTACATTGCAGAAAATGCTTCGCAGTGTGTGTGCAAAAGTTCACAAATGATTTTGAGTAAATGGGAAAAAGAGAGCAAGAAATGCACATGCAATTAACCTCTTAGCACAATTACAGACAAATTGAACTAATATTAAGCAAATGGATTTGGAGGTGTGCACATACAGGATTAAGTCTTTGTTCATAAAATATCTTTCTTTCCTTCTTGCTCTAATTCTCTCACAGATACCATGAAGAACCGTCTAGACCCCTCTAGCAGTTCCATACGTAATGAACAGTGATGAAAAGCAGTTGATTTTGAAGTGACAGTGTCTCTCTTTGTGTGTGTGTGTTGAAAGATGGTTCTTACATTAATAGTACATAGATAGTGTGTGTGTATCCTAGTATGCCCAGTGCAGTCAGCTGAGTTTTGGTTAATTAAGACAATGCACGGCAGCTTCAGTGTTGCCTGGTGAACATGTGTCTCCAATTAGAACAGCTGACATACCAGCTGCAGACAGATAATGGATGCACACACACACACACACACACAGGTTTGTTTTTGTGAAAAGTGGGGACATCCCATAGGCGTAATGGTTTTTATACTGTACAGACCGTATATTCTATTGCCCTACACCAAGCCTACCCCTAAACCTACCCCTTACAGGAAACTGTGCTATTTCAGATTTTCAATACACTCCAGTCTGTGTGATTTATAAGCGTTTTGAAAAGTGGGGACATGGGGTAATGTCCTGAAAAGTCACCTTCTCCTTGTAATACCTATGTCATACCTTTGTCATCATACAATTTTATGTCCTCATTTGTCACAAAAACGCGCACACACACACACACACACAAACATTTCAAACTTAAATTATGAAGGAACAGAAGAATCATGTCCATTCAACCATTCTTTCAAAAATTCTGACCTACAATATATTTTAATATTTTACCTACAACAACAACAACAACAATAATAATAATAATAATAATAATTGGTATTATAATTATTATTATTGTAGGTAAAATATAATGGGTTCAATTTCTAGTGTGTGCATAAACTAATAAATTGTAAATAATAATATTAATAATTATTAGTAGTAGTAGTATTATTTCCAAATAATAAAAACAGCTTAGTTTATATAATGATGTTGTTGTTATTAATATTATTGTCTATGATAACAAAGTTGCATGACTCTTGTGAGTAAAAAAGTACAGCAAAGTGTGTTGCTAGCAATGCCAAGGTTCGATTTCCAGGGAATGCAACTGATAAAACATATACTTAGAAAACTCTGGATAAAAGCCTCTGCCAAATGTATAAATGGCATTTATATTGTAAGTGTATTCCTGTAAACATGTTTTTTGCTTGTTTTGAGGGACACATTTTCTGTTTAACTCTGAACATTCCTTTAAAGAGAGAGTCAAAGCCACCTTACATACTACAACTCAAAACATCAATGTGACCTGAAAGCACCCAAAGCCCTCACTCATTTTGCATGCACTTTCAGTCATAATCTTACTGAATGATATACATCAATATTTGAAGAATCTTCTACTTTATTCTATAGCCGAGTTGTTATTTATTCAGTTCACAGATTTGGAGACGTTGTGCTTTTGGTGAATGTCAAATAATTGAAACTGTGAATGATCTGATTAAAATGCGATTAAAAGACTATTTAGCAAGCGGGTGGTCGTTAGAGAGAGAGAGAGACTGATGGCCGAAAATAGAAAAAGGGGCGGGCTGTTACATATCCGTCCATTCTGAGATAGAGGATGCTGTCAGGCAGCACAGCACAGAGAAATTAGACCTCGTTGTGTTGTTGTTTGGGATGCTGTAGTCTCAGCCTCACATGACACACCCACAGACCACCCACAAACAGACTGATGCATAGTGTGTACGAAAACAGCAAGAGTTGGCTGAAATCGCCAGGTTTAATCTGACTGGCTGGCTTCACACAACTTAAAACAAAAAACAAACAAACAAACTGTGATTGGTTGCTTTACATGTCAATCAGTTCTCTCACTATATAAATAGGTGGGGCTTGGCCACAATAAGCTGAACCAATGGCCGAAAAGTAAAACCCTTGGCTACTGGCAATGCAGATTTCGACCTATACGAGATGCGCTGCGCTTCCTTACCCCACGAACGCATTAATAATTCAAACCAGCATTATCTTTCTCATTAAAAAGAAAGTCTCAATAATACTCTATGTAAATATGAGAGAGAAAAATCTGTGATGAGAGCGAATTTGGAAGTCACAGCATGGAGTCACATTATTTATGATTCCAGTGGAACGGAGCAGCAGAGCAGACCTGTCCGCCATGATTCCTTCACCTGCTGAGACGCAGACATGATGCAGTCTCATATTTCTGAATCTGTCAGCATCAGCGGGTCCCCAAGGGCCCACAGGGGGCCCCGAACAGACTCACTCTGCACCTAAATATAACACGCAGCTCTGCTTGATTAGCGATGTCTTTCTGACACATATTTACGTTCATCTGCCACATGCCAGCGAGGGGGCATGCCCATTGTGAGGAAAAGATTGTAAAAAATTAACTTAAAAAATGGAAATTATCGATCACTGCTTCTTTTATTACCTCAGACAACCTCTGTGGAGGAGCTCAAGCAATTACAATAAATTATAACGGACTGTGAGAGTGCCTGTCATCTTAGTTCTCTGCTTGACTGCAACATACACACATACTCATCTTTACTTAATCTCTCCTCACCCAAACAAGGACACGGCCAGCCTGCGCTGCCCTAAGGCAAGCTGCTTTGTAAAATAACTAAGGTCACAGAGTGCATTAAATACCTTTTTCGTTCATTTTCAGTGATGTGGGAAATGGGTTTTGAGACTGTTTCTACAATTCAGTTAATAATAAGAAAGTCCCAAGGGTCGTTTTTCTCTACCTCCTCCTGTCTTTGACGGTTAGAACGGCTTGTTGAACAGCACAGTGTAAGCTAAAATAATGAGGGATAAGTTCAAGTGCACTTAGTACTGTGTTTTTCTTTTTCATTTAGACTTTTTGTGTTCAGAGTTTTCATGGTCCCATTGGACCCTCTAGGTAAATGTTAGAACTACATCAAGTTTTTTTTTTTTCTCTCCAATGACGGCTATTTAAAAATAGCCATGTACACTGTAATAAATTATTTTTCGTAGTTGTAAATAAAACAAAGACTACTGGGGGGCATTTTACAATAAAATACTATTTCAGTCTTTCTACTTCCAAAATTTCATGTTTAATGCTTTGTGTTACTTGCCATTTCTTTTAAAATTATTTGTGAAATTTACAATTTTGTGAAATTTTAAAATTAATTTCTGGGTGAAAATTGTTTCTATACCAATTGTTTTTTTTCTTCAGTGTATTAGTACCATACTGTATACATGGCTGTTCTGATTAAATAAAAATTTAATGAATTTAAGAAAACAAATAAAAAAAAAAGCATTTTTATTCAGCAAAGATGTATTATATGGATCAAAAATTATATTAAAGACATTTATAATGTTGCAAAAGATATCGATGTCAAATAAATCCTGTTCTTTTGAACTTTTTATTTTAGTAATTTTTATTTTAGTAATTTTAGTTAATGAGCAAAATCTATAAATTTTTGGGTTATGGAGATAAAGCTAGTACCAATCAGCTGATCATGTTATCCCAACATGGCAACCGCCCCATTGAGGGCAAATAATATGACTGGAGTCTTTGGGCCCTATCATACACCCGCCACAATGCGGCACCAGGTGCAACGCAAGTGTTTTTTGCTAGTTTCAACCCGACGTTTCAACCCGTCGTTTTTTTTGTTATTTAAAGAGCGCGTTAGTATAGGCAGGTCCACAGCGCGCGTACACTCTGCTTATTACACACACAGGGATGCACAGCAACACACAAACATGCCAAATATTAAAAATGAAAGGATTGCCATGTAAAAGATTATTTTTGTGTAGGCTACATAAATATAAAAATGCCTACATGTCATAATGGATAGTCATTGCATGTATCAGAATTAGGCTACCTATTTGCTCGCGCACGAGCAGCTCCGTTTCATCTCTTAGCGCTTGCAAATTCCACCGTGTAAATAGCAAATCCGCCGTGGCACGAGCGCAACTGGCTCTTAAATGGAATGGGAGATGAGACTCTGATTGGTTTATTGCACATTATGCCCAAGACACACCCATTACTCATTAAGAGAATATGGACAACCCTTTTAGACCATGTGCCGGGCGCGCCGACCGTTTTTCCCGTCATTAAACTAGCAAAAGTGGATTTGGACACACCCTAAGTGCACCTGCGCCGTGCGCTTTAGACCATGGACTTAAATCGTTAAAATAGGGCCCTTAATCTCAATGCACAACATTTTAGACATGTTGTTCAGTTTAGTGAAAAAAAAAACAATTACTGAGTGCACCGTTACACATGGTCAAATGTGTGAAAGTACTACATTCTTGTTGCCATCTAAAAGCATAGTCAGATCAACCCAAATATTTAATAAACAAAAACTTTGTGAATGACAAATTTTTTAATTCTGCTGAAATCAGCTGAGTTCTGTGGCACAAATACCGTGTGGGTTTGCCCGTGTGTTTGTGCATGACTAGATAACATGCGCCCTGTGCAGCTGTTTTATTCAGCAGTCACATCCGGCTGAATCCAGTTTCCACCCCCGTTGCGAGACAGTTCTCTGACCTCTGTGGGCCTGGCACAGCTACAGACTGGCAGGCAACCGGGCCGATGGGCAGACTCACCCTGGAGCAGCAGTGGGGAGCGACACTGACCTGGCTGACCTCAGCGTCGTTCCACTTTGACACATTGTACCAACACACTGCTGCTGCCAATGGAGGTGCCATTCAGAGTGTGAATCCAGGTGCCACTGGGAACAAAAAGAAGAGAACAACAGAGACAGAATGAAAAAAGTGAGAGACAGAACGAGAGAAACAATGTCTTGGGGATAATTAGCTATTTTGGAGTGTGAACCCTGAGGAGGTACATTTTCAAAACAAACTGGGAGCATTTAGGGTAACGAGATATAAAGAGGAAGAGAAGAACAAAGAATCAGTTCAGCAGGGGGGTTGTGACCCATAGGGGGTCTAGGATGGTACTGTAGGGGGCCTGTCAATTACTGTTTGATAATATTTTTAGGGGCAAAAACTGAATATGTCTTAAACAAAAATAACTGAAACTGAAAGTGAATGAGTCATCATAATAGTTTACACATGACTATTCTGACAATAAATAAAAAATGTAAGTAAAAATATTTAATCAAGAAAAAAATGTATATATATATATATATATATATATATATATGAAAAATATTTTAATATGTACATACAGAAATATTTAAACAATATCAGATATTTCATTAAAAACACATATACACTTCTGTTGCCAGTTGAAAGCATATAATATTTAATAATCAAAATGCTATTGCATAATTGCATTATTAGCAGCCAGTCACTGAAAAACACAAAAATTAAACGAATATATTTTTTTTTAAATCACAAAAAAGTATGATAAACGTGATGATTTTTGTGCAGTATTCCAATCCTGCTGAAGCCATACAATATGAGAAACAGATCGAAAAATAAATCATTACTCACCTAAAGTTAGATCTAATTCTCTGATTCAATTCACTGATTCAGTGATTCAGTAGGAGTTAACAGCTCACTGGAGGGGAAAATTATCAATGAAAAGCTTTGAACTTCCTCACACAAAGCTATTGTGTGACATCAGAAGACCTGAAATATAACGTGGATTTTTGTACTTTTTTTTTGTTGTTGCTTTTGCATCTCTTTTTGAGGCCTGAAAGCCTGAAAACCTACCTAGACACTGCCAATGATGCCTTATATGTTGTCTAGGTAGGTAACTCACCAGGTTTTGAAACACAACCCACCCTAAAACAGGGCTCTTGATCTACATGTCACAAAACTGACATGACTAAAGTATACTGTATCCGTACAGAGTATTTGTATGGGTGGGAGCAGGAACGTCTTCTAATGCACGAACTGTCACACCTCTGGATGACTCTGAACCCTGTTTTCAATTATCACGGGAGACGTAGAGCATTAAGTCCCTACAAGCAAACATGTGTCCAATATGAATGTCAGCAGGGGAATAACGAGAGGATGCCACACAAAACATGCAGAATTGGATAAACAAATCAATAATCAGATGATAATTTGGCAGCTCTGATACCACTGAAGCACATTTACGATGAGTTCAACACAATGAATCAGTCCCTGTCCCTGTTGCACAAGCTCAAATACCACTTTGCTGTAATTCATTACTATAATGATAATGCTGAGGCAGAGGCAGCACTCTACCTCACTCTAATAGAACTGCTTATGCCATCATATTTTTACATTAGAGCACATTTATTATAAAAGTCATCTTGAGGATATTTGTCTTGCTTAAAGGGGAAGGATTGATCTTGTTTGCACTGGTGGAATTAATTTTGCATCTCGATAAAGTGCGTAAAGCAACAAAATGATCCGTTAGTTTAATCAATTTTGAACTCAACAGCAACCACCACAACAAGAAATGCAAACTCACTGACAAGGAGGGGATGTAATTACGATTATGCAAGAGAAATTATAAGAGGATGATACAGAAGATTCAGTTAATTATAAGACAACTTCATATCTAAACTCAGGGTCCAAAATGAACTCTTAATAAACACCAATTGAGCCTAAAAATGGGCTTTGGGAAAGAAATGAAACAGAGCTAATCACCAGTTGGCCAGTACATTTAAGAAGACCAATGATATTATGATTTTTAAACTGAATAATAGTGAGAATTATAACATGATTATTGCTAATTGGGACAAGTTTTTTTTTTTTTTAAATGAAGACACAAATGAATATATACAGAGTTCTGGCATGAAACTCTAGATGGAGCAGTCCGATAGGTCTAACTCAATCTGACCTAACTAAATCCAACTCAATCTGATTACATGGCACAGTTGATTGGTTCTCTCCTGTATCGGTAGCCAATGAGCTCGCTGCTCGACATTCAAATATATGACTAGTGCTTGCCGTAGCAGTTGCAGCTTGCTTCAGAAACCCTCCACCTTCCCCAGCTCCACCTGTATAGATCTGCAATGAGGTGATTCATGTATGCTATATGTGGGTTATTTCATGTATGTTATATTTGCAGCAGCAATATTTCTTACATGCTCACAGCAGCATGTTGTGGATGTATTGGCAGTAGCAAGTCTCGCAGCACCAGCATAGCAGATCTATTCCGCCAAGACCAAATATATTAACATTGTCATGTACATTACCATGCCAATCCCTCCAAGAGTTGTCATGACAGAAATCTATTTAATCTCTTTAATTACATTAAATATTAGATTGTAAATATATAAATATATTTTTAAATGTATATAAATATATTTTTAAATGTGTGTGTATATATATATATATATATATATATACTGTATATATATAATCTAAAACAATAAGTGTAAACATATTTTAAAATATAAATTATAGTTTTGTAAGTGGTAAGAAATATTTTTGGCAGGTATTTAATTTAAGGTAACAAATATTTTTAAATTTCCTAATTTCCTCCAAAATTCTGCACTCAAACTCAGAAGTGTTCCAGCACATCTGCTGCTGAGCTTGCTCTCATCTTAGAAGGAAAGAAAGTAATTCTGCAATAAAGTGATTTTTCCAGCCAATGTACCACACAACTCAAGTGAGAGTGATTTCAGAAGTAGATGCAAAAATTGAACTCAAATAGAAACTGGAAATAGCTAATGTTAGCGTGAAGCAAGAGGAAACAAGAAACAATTACAGAAACTCAATACAAAATTAGACTCAGCGCATCTGTCTGTAAACTATATAAAAGTAATTTCCGTTTACTTGAGCCTCTGTGTGCCTGTGACAACAGTCTTTTAGTAAAAAATGTTGAATCAGGAATGACAGCTATTTAAGGGAAATGCCTTACAGAGATTATAGCACATGCCCATTAAAGTTGCGTACAGCCTCTCTCGTAAATAAATTGGTAAATTGGTTCTGGGTACTCTGTGCCAAATGCAATCATATCACATCATATTTTATTGTTTAGACATGAATGCGATATTATTCAGGGAACTCCTGCTAAATCACAAGGGACACCCAGATAGCACTTAAGAGCGTAGCATGTCTTGACATAAAAGGCGACTGTGGATAAAGACAACAGAACTTACACAGAATATTAATGCAAATTTCACAATTTTCAAATTTTAACAACCTTCTCTCGAGACAGCAGCAGAATTTTAAAGACTCTATTCATCCACAAAAGAACTTTTGGTCATTTATTCAACCACGTCGTTCCAAAACCTGTACGATTTCTTCTTTTAAATCTGTTTAAATCTATTTTAAATTCTGTCCAGGTCACTCTTTCAAGCTTTCAAGCTTCAAAACGTATGCAAAAGCACTATAATAATATCCTTAAAGTGATCCATATGACTCTTTTAGTGTATTTTGAAGTCATCCAGTAGGTTTGTGTGAGGAACAAACCGAAAGGATTGTGTTTTGCAGGTTATACGGTATTGGAATGACATGAGTACATTTCACATTTCCTATTAAATATAATATGATTTCATAACCCTGTCCGCTGTCTCCAGAGAAAACAGCAGTATCTTAAAGGGGTCCTATTATGCTCTTTTACAAAGTCTTGATTTTGTTTTGGGGGTGTACTAGAACATGCTCTCATGCTTGGTGGTTCGAAAAAACGCATTATTTTTCACATAATTTACATTATTAAAATACCTTTCTCCCCAGCCTGGCACAAACGGCTCGATTAGTTCCGGCTTTGATGAAGGTCCGCCTTCCAAAAAACAAAATGCGTTGTGATTTGTTAGCTGTCCCAATGCGTTGTGATTGGTGAACAGCTTAGACGGTGTTTCAGTACTGCCACGCCCCTTGCTCCGTCTTTCAACAAAAGCATTTGGCGAATCCGGCACTGTACTCCCTCGTGCTGTGGAAGCTGTCCTCAGTAAAATGCGCAGCACACAATAGCAAATTGGGGTTATAATGCTCAGGAACAGAGTTAAAAAGTAAATTGCAACCACTGTTTCCTGACATCTTTTGCTTTCGGAAGCCCAAACAAAGACGTTTGGGCACAGAGGTGAAAAAAA
>NW_015546055.1:1143877-1151793 GCF_001515605.1 Sinocyclocheilus anshuiensis | reverse complement strand
GGACATAATATACCTCTGTAAATAAATACAATTTAAATTCACGTCTCGCACACTTAAATGCCCTTTGTATGGAACTTATACGCTCCCTTCAAACTGGAATCATGGCGGAATATCCGGTAATGTCCACTTCGCAGGGCACTTACAGTCAAATATAACAAACGTATGAAGCAATAAGAGAAACATACAAAATGTGCAGAGCGGGGGTACGCGAGGACTGGAATTGAGAACCGTTGATCTAGACATGCCAAAAATTTGACGCTACAGCACAGCAGCTCTTCTTCTTGGTTTTCTCTGATGCACTAACTCTGCAGCAGCACTTCTTCTTCGTCGTCTCGTCTGATGCATTCACTCAACCAAGCGTTCTAACCACAACCTCGCCCCTCCCCACCCCCCAACCATTCGAATTTCTGTAGGCGGGAATTATTTGTAATGATATTCTAATGGACCACTTTGTGATATCACAAAGCCCGTAAAACAAACGCTGTAGTCCAAACGAGCCGTTCCTTGTAGCTCTTGAAAAGGGATTTTTAAAAAACGAAATATCTTCCATTGGAGTGGACTTTGAGATTTGTAACTTTCTAGATCTTTTTAATGCCCAAACATACACACTACACACTGACTAAAATTAAAAAAGTGAAAAAGCATAATAGGACCCCTTTAAGCAGAGGAGAGGATGCAGCGCTGCACACGGGCCACATCAAAACTCTGAAAAGCTCTAACTTATGTATTCATTATGTGGGAGTCATGCTTTTAACGTCTTTTCACGTGGGGGGACATGCTGGAACACTCTCAGAAATAAAGGTACAACAGCTGTCACTGGGGCGGTACCTTTTTAAAAGGTACATTTTTGTACCTATTAGGTTCTAATATGTGCACTTTAATTACCAATATGTACCTTTAAGGTACCAAAACGGACACTTTAGGTACAAATATGTACCTTTTGAAAAGGTACATATTTGTATTTCTGAGAGTAAAGTACGAAAGAGACATTGAGAAAAAAAGATACAGTGAGGGAACAAGAAAATCAGCATCATTCTCGCACCAGAAGTTAAAAATGCCATTCCTAATTAATGTCACTGCATCTTGGGACAGAAGGCAGTGGGACAGAAATCAGCTCTGTGTGTAAAGAGACAATGAAAGTTGAAGTCTGGGCTCCAAATAAAGAGATTTGAATACTTTAAGAACCTGAGGGAATAAATGTCATCTCTACTTGTCTTATGAAACCTCCTGAAACATCTCCACTTATGCAACACTTTCAGGGGTAAAGGCTGTTAGTCAGCAAGTTCGGACAGGCCCATTTCTCTGGGCAATTTATGAGTGTCTGGTCTGTTTGTTCCTGAGAGTGCAGGTGGATTAATGGGCCTTAAGTGCTGATGACCACATACCTGAGATTCTGTTTAAGGTGAACCGAAAGGCCCAGGATGCCCTTCTCAACATGAATGTCTGTAACCATAGTGACGGAGACGAAAGTAAATATTAAACATGGATGTCAGATTGAAGTGTCAGTTCATCTGTCAAATATTAATTAACAGATAGCAGCTTCAAATGTATTTTTTCTATTTCATTAAAACTGGATTTTTTTTTTCAAATGGATCTAACAGCTTCAGATGAGACACCTCATATCTCCAGAAACCCACATGAAAGAACACAGCACCTATTTTAGCATTTAAAACAGGACATATTCTAGAGAGAGAGAGAAATAATGTTATTTACAGTATGTACACACACACATACTACCGTTACAAAAGTTTGGGGTTAATCATATGTTTTTGAAAGAAATTCATACTTTCATTCCTCAAAGATGCATTAAATTGATCAAAAGTGACAATAAAGACTTTAACTTTTTTTTTTATAACCCTGAAAATAATGTATCACATTTCCACAAAAATAGTTACTTATAGTGTTATGTGTGAGTCACCGAATCAATGAATGAATCAGTTGAAAAAGGCAAATCAAGTTTTATTAAACTTTATAAAATTTTCTATGTCTACAAATCTACTCCAGAGGATGTTTAAGCATACATGTTTTTCTTCATAAACGACAATGCAGATCTTTAGTTTTTTCCCCCTTAATTTTGTTTACTGCCGGATATAACATTTATTTACTACATTTATCAAGCTATACATAAACAACACCAAATACAGCCTAAACAAATAAAAAAAATTATTTTAAAGGGGTCATATGATGCCGCTAAAAAGAACAGTATTTTGTAAAGAATATCTCTTTGGATTTGAGACTTTAGTCTTTGCAATTTTACAGATCTTCTTTATGCACCAAGAGCTTGTAACACTCCAAAGAGAAAGGAAAAATTTAAATTGCATCATATGACCCCTTTAATAGAGAGCGAAATCAGTGAACAAAATAGGAATAAGTGCATGATGATAGCGAACAAGACTGATTCACTTCAAAATCTACTTCTTAGCTACATCTGAATTTGGCTCCAGAGAAACATCTTGAATTGGACTTCAAACTTTCTAGCATATGAATTTACGGCTGAACTGAGACGCTTCCTTCCTGGTACGGGCAGTTAAGAAGTAGACACTATCTCATTCCTGCTTACATCTCAGAGAAGGACGAATGCTGCATTTTTTGCTAAATAACACTAACATTTGAATGTTTTATTTATGCTGTGCCTGTTATGCATTGGCTGGTATCCCAAAGAGCCTCTCAAAATAAGAGGCGTTGAACTATTTTCAAAGATAGATTATTCAACAACACTTGAAACGCATAGTAAAAACAATTCTAAAAGGTCTGTACTTGCCAAGTGCAAGAAGCTGTGCAGAGGAATGGCATTAAAGAGAGAACTTTTAACTTAAAGAACTAACAGCTGCAAAGGCAAGAGCAAGAGTGTCAGAAACTGAAAGTTTAACGTGTTTTTGGCCATTTGTCATGACTGCCTTAAGATGCCTACCAACTATGCTCTCTGTTTTGTAAATGCACAAAACTTGGATGAAATTGAAGTTCTGAAGATAGAAAAACTTTATTGTTCAGAGATTGCTCTTTAAGTGGCCAAAGATCAGGCCAAAGGTCAAAGGCTCAGGCTAGCCAATGAGAAGATCAATTACTTAAATATTGGAGATCTCAGTTAGGGTTTATTTATTGTATGTACTGTCTCAGATGTTTCCTCTAAAATTCCTTGGTATATAGAAAGAGACATATGAGACAACTATTAAAATACAATAAGAGTATGAAGCTATAACATGTAGACAGCACAGCCTAGATAAAATGAATCATTTACATAATCAAATATCATTTTGAAATCTTCTTTTCATTGCAGATTGCAGGTATCTTGACAAATCTGAGTCATTGTTGAGATCTCTTCTGAAACTCTTCTGAAAAGGACACATGAAAAACAAGAATCTTTTTTCCTGAGAAAGTCTCATTTGATATCCATTTAGTCTCATTCCTGTCAGGAGAAACATGTCTTTATCATTATTTTCACATCTTTTCTTTAGGATAAGCTCTTGAGCTGGCAAAGTCATTCATTCTCTAAGATTCTCTAAGAGAAAGGTAAACCACGATGGCCACTGGCTCAGACAGGCAAACAGTAAGGATTGGGGTTTACCACAATGATAAATTAGTGGGGAAATAAAGAAGATGATTCATGCCGTTCATCCATCTCTGCCTTCACTGCCATGAGGAACTACACTATTATATTATTATCAGCCATATTAATCCTACTAATTACTGATAAAGGTTCTTTCTTGTTCTGGACAGGCCTCATTTCCCCTAATGCTAAATTCTGCATTGCTGTCATTTTTAGGACAAAAAAAGAATGGTTTCGAAGGAACAGTTTCCACAAGAAAGAAAAATGTCATCTTTTACTCACCCTTACTAAAACTTTTAAGAAAAAGCACCATAAAAATAAAGTAGCCCATACACAGAATATTAATGCAAATTTCACAATTTCCACAGAATTTTTTTTTTTTAATTCACAACCCTCTCCTGAGACAGCAGCAGAATTTTAAAGAGAAAGTTCACCTGTAAATGAACGTTCGGTCATCATTTACTCCCCCTCATGTTTGCTTAAAAACGGATGTAAAAGCACCACAAAAAATATTCTTGAAGTGATCCATATGATTCATATGCTTTATTTCAAACTATTTTAAAGCCGAGAGGTTTGCGCGAGGAACAAACTGAATGTTTTGCATCAAGTTCAGCAGAAGAAAGAAAAACATACAGATTTAGAATGACACAATGTACATTTTTGGGTGAACTGTCCCTTTAAGAATAAACTATTTATACTTTGCTAATTGTGTTTGCTTACAGTATTTGTCTAAAACTCTCTGGCAAGATTTCTGTGAACAGGTTTGCATGCCATCCCTCAAAAAATTAAATGTTAGAGTGCATGATCATTGTCTTTCTTATTGTCACTATTTCTATTATCATAATCATCAATGTTTTTGTCCTGGCTTCCTAAGAGGTGTCGTATGAGTAAGATTTGTGGGTGTTCATTTGCACGCACCTGCTGAAGGAGAAAAAGCCCCATCATCCCCTCTGACAGACTGCAAAATGAACCATTCGGAGCTCCTTCTCATCCTCCACTTTTAATTTGGAAAGGAGAAAATAACACAGAGAAGATGTTATTTATTTCCCGTGCTATAATTCACTCACCAGTGAGTCAGACATCCTGAGAGGACCATGCAGTGCGCCAAGATGAAGAGAAATGGCATGAACACTCATATTTACAGGCCCCGTTACTACACCGCAGTGTTTCCATTCATTAACCTGTGCCAGCTGTAATCGTGGCATTCTGCCCCTTTTCATTTGGATGCAGGATAAACCCGCATGAATGAAAGGAAACTCAAACAATCAGAAGCGCAGCATTGAGGATGATTTTTATGGAGAAGCACTGTATTAGAAAATAGAGTCATGATAGATGACTGTAATTATCAGGGGCCGAAAAATCTCACTTATAGCCAATCAGCTTGCGCTTTGTCTCTATCTGTGCTTCATCCACTCTAAAGTGGCATGTGAACACAGTGCAGCAGTTACACAATCATCTAAATTACATTTGATATTAAAGCCTCTCTTAATATATTATTCAATGATGTGCATGGATTGTCGGCAACTACTAAGGAGGTGAATGACCCTCCAACTGTCATACACAAATGTTTCATCTTTTTTTTTTTTTTGTCTTCTTTTCCAGAAAGACATCAAAACATCCTTGAGACAAGGCCAGTTTACTTAAGCAAAACTGCTATTATGACTTGTTTTTAGAGAATTTATATTTTTCCTACCCATTGGCAAAATATTTTCATTTCTTATTTTGACCTCTGTAAATGTTGTAAGATTTCATAAATAAGCTAAAAATAAGAAAAACAAAACAAAATGCTAGTTGGGAATGGAAAAAAATTAATTAGATCAAAGAATCCTGAAAGAAAATGTGTCACAATGTACACAAAACTTTTAGATAACACAACAGTTTTTTTTTTTAATCTTTCTCTCTCTTTTTCTTTCATAATAAGAAGAAGCAAATCTGCATATTAGAATGATTTCTGAATGATCATGTGACACTGAAGACTGGAGTAATGACTGCTTAAAAATCAGCTTTGCCATCGCAGGATAAATTACATTTTAAAATATATTAAAACAGAAAACAGTTATTTTAAATTGGAATAATATTTGTCAATATTACTGTTTTACTGTATTTTGGATCAAATAAATGTAAAATGCAAAAAAAAAAAAAAACATTAAAAATGGTTGTGTATATTCTAAATCTTACTGTCTTATGCAAGTGCGTTTATCTTGTTTTAAGAATATACAATTAAAAAGATTATGTTCTTCAGGTCTCATTCTCTGCCAGTCTTTCAGTCTTTATTCTCTCTTGCCTACTTTGACCGTCTCCTTCCAATTCACCCTTTTTCTGTCTTTCCGGTTCTGCTATCTCACCTCACCTCACTCTCTCGCTCTCTCTCACACAGACACACACAAACACACACACACACACACACACACACACTCCCTCGGTCTCTCTCTGTCACGCTCTCCCTCTGGTCTTCTCCCTTTTGTTCTCACTTGCTGTCGCCTATGACTGACGTGTAGGAAAGAATCTATGTATTTTTATTAGCATTGTGATTGAGACCGTTGCACATCTGCTGAATTTCATTATTCGAAAGGCCACTGATGCTCCCGGATACTAATGATGCCATGGTGCATGGGCATATCTGTCTTTTTCATTTTCTCGCAGCTGAGCCTTATTAAAACGCTCAGCTGAATCTGCATGGAGGACATGCTCTGCTTTTACAGGAGGTCACTCTACCTCATAAATGCAGAAAACAGCATCACAAACCACCATCGGATTTAACAGACTTAATGAAGGGAGGACACATACTGTAAGCACATTCAACAGACACATTAAAATATATGAGATTCTCTAAAAATACCAGTTTGTTATTAAAACGTCTTGTAAGTTAGCAAGAGTGTGTCTTCGAGGCTGGAACATAAACGTCTTATCACCTCTGCATCTGTGGTTACAGAAATTCTCTCCATTAAAATTGTATGAGGAGAGCTTTTCTGTTGGATAAGCACTCTCCAAGAACTCCAGACCTGGGGGATACTAAAGCCCAAGTTAATACAGTTGTCATGTATCTCTTATTTATATTTTTTATAATCATTTATATTTTAAGAAGAATCACACAACATAGGCTGAGGCAAGCAGTAAACATTTTCACAACTCTTTTTAAAGCACTCAGCCTCATGTTCTGATTACAAAACACGTGGTGAGAAATATTAATGGCTGTGTTCCGAGGTAGAACTTCAAGTCCTGTGAGAAATGCAAGTGTTGTTTAATGCAGTTTGCCTGTAAAGGTCTGATCTAGGGCTGTCAGTTTAACATGTATAGTGTGAATAGCTATAAATATATATATAAAAAAATAATTAGAAGATTCTTGTCCTACCAATGAAACTGAACAGAATGCATTTTAACTTCTAACATTCAATGGTGATCTGCACTGAAAAAATATGTGATATGTGATGCAATGGCCAGAAAAATTTGTCTGTATATGCATCACTAAAAACAAAATACTGTTATCTAATTTAATATATTTTAAAATGTAATTCATTCCTGTGATGGCAAAGCAGAATTTTCAGCAGACATTACTCCAGTCTTCAGTGTCACATGATCCTTCAGAAATCATTCTAATATGCTGATTTGCTGCTCAAGAAACATTTCTTGTTATTATCAATGTTATAAACAGTTGTGCTGTTTCATATTTTTGTGGAAACTATAATATATCTTCCAGGATTCTTTTGAATTAAAGTGTTATTATGAATAATTTTGAAAAAAAAAAAATATATATTGTGGCATTATGTTATTATATTATAATTTGATTACGGTTCCAACATGTATCACGTTACGCTGTTGAGGAAGCACGCAGGAGGCACGAGTAAACGAGAACTGTCTTTAATCAAGGAAACTCAGGAGATAATCCACAATAGGAGCTTGAGCCAACACACGTAGAGAACGAGTAGACCTGACAAACACAAACTGAACAGACTAGGACTTTTAAATACAGGGCAATCAGGGGAACACAGGTGACAATGGAACATAATCAAACTAAACGAGGACAGGAACGTGACCAAATAAGGAAACACAGGAAGTACTACGGGGGCAAAACAGGTCCAAAAGTCTGACATTTCGCCCCTCCTGGAAGGTGCGTCCTCGTACCGTAACAACAACAACAGAGGGAGGCATAGGTGGGAGCTTGGGAGGAGGCTCAGGAGGAGGACGGACACCCAGGGGGCGGAGCCAGAGCGACTGAGGACCAAGGTGGAGCTGGCAGGAGGAAGGAGCCCAAAGGAGCCGGTGGGACGGAGCGACGAGGAGCAGCCGGAGGAGCGGAGTCCTGAGGCGATGGCGGGTCGATGCCCAACCAAGGCGGAGCCGGAGGGACGAGGGAGCCCGGTGGAGCTGG
>NW_015546055.1:1085532-1142095 GCF_001515605.1 Sinocyclocheilus anshuiensis | reverse complement strand
AAGGAGAATTGGGGAAACACAGGTGCATAGGATCATAATCAAACTAAACGAGGACAGGAACATGACCAAATAAGGAAAGGAACAGAAACAGGGGCAAAACAGGTCCATAATCCTGACATATCGCCCCCCCCCTCCTCCTCCCGGAAGGCGCGTCCTCGCGCCGTGGACAACAACAGAGGGAGGGAGCTTGGGAAGCTTGGGAGGAGGCTCAGGAGGAGGACGGACACCCAGGGGGGGGCCGGCAGACAGAGACAACGAAGGAGACAGAGTCCATGGAGGTGATGATGGAGGGAGGAGCCAGTGTGACAACAGAAGGGAACCAGAGCAAGAGGAGGAGCCAGGCGAGACCCAGGCCACAGCCATGATGGCGGCCCACGGTGGAGCCGACGGAGGAAGGAGCCATGGTGGAGGAAGGGCCGACAACTCCAGGGGGCGACCAACGGCGGTGGAGCAGGTGGAGGAGGAGCCCGAGGCGAGCCAACGAGCCCAACGAGCCAGGGGGATGCCAAGGATCCGGGGGGCCAGGGTGGAGCCGAGGGCTCTGGCGGAGGCGGAGAACCAAGGCGGAGCCGGAGGGACGAGGGAGCCCGGTGGAGCTGGTGGATCGACGGGTGACGGTGGAGGCAAAGGAGCTAGGAGCCGAGGTGGAGCCACTGGGTCTACGGGCCGAGGCGGAGTCCGGGCCGAGGAGGCTGGAGACGGAGGTGAGGGATTCTCCAGCCATGGCGACGCTGGAGGATGGCAGACCCGCGGAGCTCACACCGTAATGATGGTGGGCTGAGGGTGAGCAGAGGGGCTGCTAGATGACAGTGGTGGAGGAGGCAGGAGCGGGTGGGAGGGTGTGCATTTGTGAGCCTCCGGGCATTCAGGGTTAAACTCTAGGCTGAACACAGGAACAGGATGGCGCTCTGGAGGAGCGGACACCTGAAGGTGCTTTCGAGGCGTGGGCACTGGAGGGCGCTCTGGACTGCATTCACCGCACCATACTCAGCTCACCCTTAGCCGCGGTGCAGGGGGTGGAGCTCCTCTCCACGCTAACACTGGCTGCCCTCGTGGCTGGCATTGTCGCCGGCTCTCGCACCTGGTCTGACAGATTGAGCTCCACGTCCGGGGCGATCCTCCGCTCAGTAGCTCGGCTTTGCGCTGGCTCGTCAATCGTGGCGGGAATTGGCTCTCTGTCATCAGTGGGCTCGGGCTGATGCTCCGCACCGCGGGGAGATGGTGGGCTGGGCACTGGGTCTGGAGTGGATCTGACGAGATCATCCACGGGACAGGTGGTGGATGGCGACCCGTTTCTCGCCAGAGTCCACTCCACAAAGGCGACGAAATCCTCTCGAGGACCATCTTCGGACGACGGTGCTCTGCTCGCGGTGTTCAAGCTCGCGTCATAGAATGAGCAGAGCACGTCGTCCGGGTAGCTGGTGGTGCTTGCTATCAGCTGGAATAGTCTCGTATGGTCCTCAAGAGATCTATCCCACTGCTCCAGCAGGAGGAGGAGGAATTCCGGGCGGGTGAAGGGATCCATAACAGGAAACACAACGGAAACAAAAACACTGAGAGAAAAATGAGAAAACAAACAGAGGGGAAAACACGGAGGTAACGGTGTTGGTCAGGTCTTCTGTCACATTACACTGTTGAGGAAGCACGCAGGAGGCACAAGTAAACGAGAACTGTCTTTAATCAAGGAAACTCAGGAGATAATCCACAATAGGAGCTTGAGCCAACACACATAGAGAACGAGTAGACCTGACAAACACAAACTGAACAGACTAGGACTTTTAAACAGGGCAATCAGGGGAACACAGGTGACATCAATGGAACATAATCAAACTAAACGAGGACAGGAACATTACCAAATAAGGAAACACAGGAAGGACTACGGGGGCAAAACAGGTCCAAAAGTCTGACAACATGTCACCCACGTTACAGTTTTACAGTAAATTACAACTTCAGTAACTATGCTAAAAATGACCAGTAGTACTGTTTTTGAGAATATGATTTAGTATATCCAAGCTCTGTTGTTAATATGTATCTTTAGTAATGTCTCTAAACACTTCACTAACTCAGTGAATCTGATAGAAAACTGCTTTATGAATCTTTTTGACTCATTAAAAAGGACCAGTTCATAAGAGTCATTTGTTTGCAAATCAGACATCAGAGCTCTCTCTGTTTATTTTTGCATCCAGTCTAATGATATGTCTGAACATCTGGATGTACACAATGTTTTGCCAAGTGGATTTTAAATTATTGTCCAAATGTTTTGAATTATCTTCATTTGTGGGCTTTTGCTTAATTTGATTATTTCATTTTCAGATTATGATGTTATTAAATAAAAAAATGTAATCAACTAATAGCCACACTCTGTAACCATGGCACATAATTTATAGTATTTCAACACGGTTTGAAATGCTATTTTATTACCTTCCAGCCAGCACACAAGACTACAAAAAACTAACAATGTCTGTCCTTTCAGCCATCAAGGGAATGAACACATGGGGTCAAAGTCTGGCGCATGAAGTCTTTTTTGATAGGTCTGCTCTTTCAGTCACAGAGCAGACGATAGGGCACTCAAAGGCAGTGTAATCCCCTAGATTACCTATTCCCACATCCAGGTCATGACTGTTTTTTTCCCCGCCCTCACTTTTTCATCAGGACTGGTGTTCTGTGGCTCGCCGTGTGCCTGACTCACAGGTGAGCTGCCAAGGTAGGCTATGGAGGCCAGAAGGCTTTTCTTTTTCAGAGGAAAATAAATGTAATCTCTCAGTTGGGGCTGCTTCATACTGAGACTCTTCTCAAGGTCATTTAAACAAAATGGATGTGAACCAGTGGCGCCACTGGGCTATCCATCACAACGGCTTCCTCTGATGAATGATACCCAAGTAATATGCTTCTTAGTCCCCAGACTTTCTAGGCTTAACGCTGTCTTCATTCTGAACACTGATGCTTACGCTCACAAAATGGCTAAAATGATTAAGAAAACATAGGCAGCTCTATAACAGCCCAGTGAATCCAAGTGACTTTGAGCCATTTGACCTTTCGTGACCGACTAAAAGAGGACGAAATAAGCCAACAAACAACACTAATAAGAGACAGTGGTCATGCTGAATGGTAGTAGCGAAATAGCTCTTTCAAAGCTTGAGTGTCTTACTAAAGATCTCAGTTATGCATAATTTGTAACTCATAATCTACAGCTTTGCAGCAAAAACGTATATATATATATATATATATATATATATAAAAAATTTTAATTTAATTACACCCTTTTTCTGTGATTAATCGCAATTAATCACACACTTCATGAAACTGAGCATAGACCATATATCTTGTTTCAAATGTTTATTTTGTAATCATTTGCTATATCCAGCAAAGTAAACCAAAAGACTGAAGAGTGATTCTGTATTTTCTGTATTTTCTGCAAGCTTTTTTCAAGATAAATTTAGATGTATTTCCAAAAAAGGACTCCAAAAGAACTCGAAAACTCCAAAAGGAAACTTCAAAAGGACACCAAATAACCAAATTATATAAGGAGCCCATATAAGCACGTGAAAGAAAAATATGCTAAAAAAACAATTGTATAGTATGTGTACAGTGCAACAGCAAAGAGCTTTTTTACATTTTAGAGAAGTCAAGTTGAGATACCGAACAGGACCACATGGCAGGGGCGTGTCCAGAATTGTATAATTGGGGTGGCAAAGGGTGGGCAAGAGCAGAATGAGGGGTGGCAACTAAGCTTGCCACGTAAAACCGTTTATAGCGGTAGCTAGCTAGTTCATTGAAAATATACATTAACTGTAACAATCACCACTCGGGTAATTTATTTAGATCAACGAGATAGACATATGATTGACTTTACCTACTTCTATGCATCAAAATGAGAATAAATATGAATAAATATGGAACTGATCGTCTCGGACACGGTGATGGCTGGCAGTATGTTTTTTTGTTTGGCACCGGAAAAAGTTAAGGAGTAGGGGAAGGGTGACAACAATAAGTGTATAGCGATAGCAATATATGACGAACACTGCAATTATTATAAAAATAATTTAAGTCTTCGCTCACGCTGACATTTTATTGTATTATATATATTTATCTTATTTCATATATATGGGCCATTCTACAGAATTGGTCCAAAGTCAGAGTTGGAAACGTTTTTTTTTTTCTTTTTCCAAAAAATTTGTATGTATGCAAATTGTATAATATCCAAGGTACACATTTCTAGTAATTGTTCAGTTAATTCTCTTATTGTATTTTCAGAAAGTTTCGGAATATTTGTCCTCTCCCAAATGTCACTACCGAAACACAGTGATAATTTATTTAGAAGGGTTATATTGACCTATTAAGATTTTGCTTACATCTACATTGTAAATATATTTTTTTGCTATTTTTTTTTAACTTTTTTTTCAGAGGTAAATCAATAAGTTACATTTTTAACAATATTTCAAGTGTAATTTATGAGATTTGTTGTATTTTGAATCAATTTATTTTCTTTGTAAAAGGCAAAAAATGTATCATACTGATTTCAAAGTTAAAGATTCATTAGTTTGAATATACAGTGAACCAAAAACTTTCATAACATCTTTCAGTATACTTTATTTTTGACAAAACATCCCATGTTTCGGTCGTGACTGCACATTTTCGGTAGCCACCACATCATATTACAGAATTTTAACTCACATACCAAAGCACTATTAAAACATACTAAAATACAAAAAAGTTGCATAAATGTACTAACATTTTGTTTATTTCCCCCAAATATGAGGATAATGTGTTCCTTTTTGTCACTACCGAAACGATGACATGTTTCGGTCGTGACTGTTTCGGTCGTGACAATTTTATGGGATAACACCCAAAAAAACAAAGATGTCAATTTTAGATACTTTTGAGCCAATCTCAATCTCTTTTGAGCTAATCAGCACATGTTTAGCCAGCACAGTTCTGAACAGTTGTACACACAAAAATTAAATATGGAATAACTCCCAAAACAAAAGTGTGCTTAATTGCAGAAATAAGGTGTTCGGTAGTGACGTTGCTTAGAGTTACACACAGATTTTTCATACTTTTAAGCACATTTATCTCAAAATGATGGGGCCTATCTACTCACCCTGTAGCTATGACAGAGAGAGAGAGAGACACACACAAATATTTCCTGATCATAAAAGTAGGGGTGTAGTTAATTTCAGTCTCAGCCAATGGACTAAAACATGCACTGTTTTGGTAGTGACATGAAAATGTGGGACACATTTTTTTTACATAAAGTTTCATAATTTACAAAGAAAATATAAAATATATATTTTTTGAACTTCACTTTTTAAAAGATATATATATATATATTTTTTAAACGATACAAAAAAAAAATACAAAAATTATTTCAATGTCATTTTCATAAGTTAAAATTTAGGGGTTAGGGTTCGGGACAGCCACCTCCCAATTGAAAGTACCCAATAAATTATTATTTTATATATATTAAGCTTACTAATATTTTAAATATTATTGTAGGTTTCAGTAGATAATAGAAGCATCTTAGTAAACATCTAAGATTTGAATACTTAAATTCTTTTTTAATGTGTTTTTTGGTTGTGGGTGTCAACGCGCTACTGTGAGGAGCACGGAGCGAGGAGATGTGGAGAATACTTCAAACAAACTGACTTTAATTAAAATCCAATGGAACCAGGAACACACAGCAGGGTAAAACGACATTCAATACCAAACGAAGAAAACTATGAACAGGACTTTAATTTAATTTTAGGACTTTCACTTTAATTACACAAGACTTGACGAGGGGATGACGGGACACACCTGGAACTAATGAACAATCAACATGGGAAAACTGGGTCAGGACAGGCATATAGAGAGGGAAAAAACACACAGATAGAGTCCAGGGGCGTGACATATCGCCCCCTCCCGGAAGGCGCGTCCTCGCACCATAGAACAACAGAGGGGGGGCACGGGTGGGAACTTTGGAGGAGGCTCAGGAGGAGGACGGACAACCGGGAGGGGTCCAGCAGACAGAGTCCAGGGAGGTGACGATGGAGGGAGGAGCCAGGGAGGCAACAGGAAGGACTTGGAGCGGGAGGGGCCAAGCAGGACCCAGGCCACAGCCATGATGGCGGCCCATGGTGGAGCCGACGGAGGGAGGAGCCATGGAGGAGGAATGGCCGCCGACTCCAGGGGGCCGACCAACGGCGGCGGAGCAGGTGGCAGAGGAGCCCAAGGCAGAGATGGAGAGCCGATGAGCCAGGGCGACGGGGAGGATCCGGAGGGCCAAGACGGAGCAGATGGCGACGGCGACTGATGCGAAGGTGTGGATCTGAAAGGCCGCGGTGGAGCCGGAGCGACAGAGGACTGAGGAGGAGCCGAAGGGATGAAGGAGCATAACGGAGCCGGAGGGATGAAGGGATGAAGGGACGAGGTGCAGCCGGAGGAGTGGAGTCCCAAGGCACAGGATGGTCAACGCCAGACCAAGGCGGAGCCGGAGGGACGAGGGAGCCCGGCGGAGCTAGTGAACTGCCGGGCCACGGCGGAGAGGAGGGAGCTAGGATCCATGGTGCAGCTGACGAGACCACGGGCCAAGGCTGAGTCTGGGGCTTAGAGGCTGGAGGCGGAGTCAAAGGATACTCCAGCCATGGTGACGCTGGAGGATGATGGTGACGCTGGAGGATGGCAGTCCCACGGAGCTCGCACCGTGCTGATGGCTGGCTGAGGCCGAGCAGAGGGGCTGCCAGACGACAGCAGTGGAGGAGGCAGGAGAGGGTGGGTGGGCATTTACTTGTGAGCCTCCGGGCTTAACTTGGGACCAGGAGCCCTCTGAGGGCTGGACGTGGGAACAGGAACTCTCTCTGGGCTAGACATGGGAACAGGAACTCTCTCTGGGCTAGACATGGGAACTGAAACTTTCTCGGGGCTAGACATGGGAACAGGAACTTTCTCGGGGCTAAACATGGGAACAGGAACATTCTCGGGGCTAAACATGGGAACAGGAACTTACTCGGGGCTAAACTCGGGGACTGGAGCCCTCTCTGGGCTAGACTCGGGGACTGGAGCCCTCTCTGGGCTGAACTGGGAAACGGGAGCCCATCAGGGCTGGACG
Organism: Sinocyclocheilus anshuiensis; assembly: GCF_001515605.1. Classification (NCBI taxonomy): domain Eukaryota; kingdom Metazoa; phylum Chordata; class Actinopteri; order Cypriniformes; family Cyprinidae; genus Sinocyclocheilus; species Sinocyclocheilus anshuiensis. Next base: position 1,135,008 of record NW_015546055.1, on the reverse strand, counting down.
GGACAAGTGGGGACGAAGGAGAGAGGAGAGGGGGCAAGTTGGGTTCCAGCTCTTTTTCCCAGTCTATAAGGTCCTCCTCGAAATCCAGCAGGCCCAGACGTATAATCAGCTCACCCTCAGCCGCGGTGCAGTGGGCGGAGCTCCACTCCACACTCTCTCTGTCCGCAGCATTCTCCCTCGTGGCGGGCACTGGGTCAGGAGTGGCACTGGCGAGATCCCCCTCGGGACTGTCGACTCCACAAAGGCGGCGAAACTCGCTCGAGCGATTTTTCCCCCTGCTCCAGCAGGAGGAGGAGGTACTCAGGGCGGGCGAGGGGATCCATGGGGAAACACTACGGAAACAAAACACTGAGAAAAAAATGGAAACAAAAATGGAGGGAACACACGGAGGTAACAGTTTCGGTCTGGTATTCTGTCACGATGCGCTACTGTGAGGAGCACGGAGCGAGGAAGGAGGAGACATGGAGAATACTTCAAACAAACTGACTTTAATTAACATCCAAGGAACCAGGAACACACACGTAGCGGGGAAAGACAACATTCACTTTAAATACACAAGACTTGACGAGGGGATGATGAGACACGCCTGGATCTAATGAACAATCAACATGGGAAAACTGGGTCAGGGCAGGCACATGGAAAGGGAAAAACACACAGATAAGAGTCCAGAGGGGCGTGACAGTGGAACAGCAGTTTGCACCAATTCTGTAGAATGGCCCATATACAGTATGTATATATATATATATATATATATATATATATACACATATACATACATACACACGAAATTGCCAACAATTAAAAAATTTAATAAAAAACCTTAGAAGACATTGTACACAAACACATTTATATATTCTAAACATAATGAGTTGATCTGGCTATTTCTGCACATATGCAAGTTTATATTAAATCATTGTTTAACTCCCGTTTGAATGAAAAAAAACTTATAAGACAAAAAATAATTTAAAAGATGAATTAACAAAATGAATGCGTTATTTCCTTTTCTCTAGGTGTGCATTAAACGATTTTATTGCACTACATTCAAAATGACAAGGATGTAAGCAATAAAAAGTTAAATCTGTCATTGCCGTTTTTGCAGCGCAAATTTAAGTTGAAAGGGTGAAAATAACAGTGCATTTTCTTCTGTTACTTTATTATTAATTAGGTACTGTACAGATAAAGCACAGTAAGATTACATTTATTTGAATGCATCTGAGATGCGTGCTTGGGACTGCAAATGCACATTGGCTGGTCTAGCCTGAAAAATAAGCTTTTTAGATGCTACTTGAGCATAAGAAACAACGGATGGTTGTTGTCCGATTTTATTAGTGATTTCAAATTTGAAATTTAATCATAAGCTTGGTGAACAGTTTTGGAGAACTTGATGTTTGGAGAACTGGTGTTACTGAAGTCAAGACCAAGGTATCATTACTTTTAGAGATTAATTAATTGTACCAAAGTTAGAAGGTTTCCCGTATAATTACTGCAATAACTGGGGGAGAATTTGTCATATAAGCAATACAGACAGTGTAACTGAAATATCCCCTAATGAATGCATTTTTTATTTTTCAGAATGTAAGTTTCCTCTTAAATGGCCGTCACTTAACAACCGCCTTAGCAACCAGCCGGAACACCATGGCAACCATATAGAAATGCACTTAAAACCTTTTAAAAAAACATTAGTAATTGTAATGCAATTCATTGGCAATGACTTACAACACCCTAGCAACATGGAACGACTTCTGCATGGACAAGAACCAAAGAATGCTAATTAAATCTAGTTCGGATTGAAAGAGAATACAAATAAACAGAGTAGCAGTGACATTCAAAATGAGAATGGCGAGAGAGATGGATGTTTGATGACTAAATATTCTGATGAGGGAATATGGATCACTAACCTGAAGGAGGCATGTGTTCTAAGGCCTTAAGTGTGAGGCGTTAACCCTGCTTTTGAAGTTGTTTGTTTGAAGTCAAGCTTTAAGACTTAAAGACACCATTAGGAGGGTTCAGGTAGAGCTAAATTTCTTCTCCTACAGCACTGTATCCAGTCAATCTCTAGTCACCAGAGAGGGATACCTGTCAGACAGAGAAGGAAAGTCACATAGGCCTAAATATACTGTGATGTCTTTGTGTTTGTGTGCACCTGCTTTCTTTATTTCTTCTCACTGACATATTAACCTTAGTATTTTGAGCCAGTTCTACTCTCAAATTGAATTCTCAATTAGCCTTTGGCCTGACAAACAAAAAGCAGCAAATAATAAAGCTGCTGTTTCATTCAAAGACTTACAACAAAGCACTATTATCCTTCAAAATATAAGAGAAGATAGTCTAACGATCACAACAGAGGTTTAATTGCAATTCAACTGCATTAATGTCCCATATTTTAACATGGCACACTCAAGGCCATCCATTAGTAAGGACACAACTGCATTGTTGTGTCTCATAAAGAGCTGTGTGTCTCCAAATGCCTTTAACCCTGAACGGTGCAATACTAACTTAAATCTCAAGTGCGCCATGCAGACTCTGGTTTACAATTACAGCAGATTCGATTAATGCAACGGGCTTACAGATACACAAAGAAATGACTATCACTTTTCCGTGGGCAAGAAAACATGCTGAATCGCCTGATGCCATGTCCAAGGAACACAGCACAATGATAAGAGCCAATGGCTCAAGAAAGATTTCAATAATTAATTCTGTGAGCCATATCAACAACATAGGCTTATTGGAAAAATGTGCGCATACATACTATTCACTACCGTTTCCAGCTGAAATGAACACTAGTGGCAGTAAAACACCAACATCTTTTATTCCTTTTCAAGCAAAATATGATTACGGGGCTGATTATCAGTTAATAAAGACTTTTGTGAGGTTCCCTGCACAATACTATATTATGCCTTAAAACACTTTTACTGTATTGCATAATTTTTAAACAAATACATTTTGATATTTGCATCACATAACCAGCTCCATATGTGTGGCTTTTCTGATGTAGTAAACTTGCTCAGTACCTCACCCGGTACAGCACTGCATTTGTAATACATAGCGCTCAGGTACGAATCCTGTGAAACACCAGGCTCAATAAAATAGCTCAAAGACTTGCAGAAGCAAGCTAAAGTGTCATGGTTGCTTCAAAAAGGTGATTTTTATCTCTTCCATTTCTTCCATTTTGCTTTTCTTAACACTATTAGTTAGGTTTAGGGTATAGGGTCTAGTGTAGGTGGTCTGTTTTTATAGAGCATTAACATTTTAGCACCAATCACCAGATAGTTCGTTCATACATACAACAACCAGTGTAATAAAACGTTGCCAGATTAACAATCATCTGGTTTGGAAAAAGCTCTTGTGCTCTTTTAGTGCCACTCTCTAGGCATTTCACTTTTAGGGTTTCAAAATGTGCAAAAAGAAGCATAATATCATTATAACTCATATACTGTACTAAAAACTACAACAGTAAATGTCGGACTTCACTGTGCAGAATGACAGTGTCAAAGCAAAGGTTTGGTGGTCATACTAAAACAGCTTTTTCATCCAGGAGAGCGAAGCTGACCTTTAGAAGCATTTAACTTAATTCACACTCTCCGTCTCTCTCGACTACATATGGCACATCAGCTGAAAACACATTAGAGTGCATTAATTTACCTGACAGAGAAACAAACATAGAATTAAAGAGGAAGAGAGTGAGAGTGGAAGGTGGAAATAACCTTTGGACGCATCTGACTTAGACAGGGAAAACATACCTCTTTAAACAATCCCACTGCGTGCTATAATTACATCTGACCCTCTTTCAGCAGTTGAATATGAGTAAAGTAAAAGTGAACAGGTTAATACACCAAAAGACAACATCATACTTTCAAACTAGAGAACAAATTCTGGTAAATGCTGGTACAAGCATTCTTCCCTTATTTGTGTTTCCATATTTGTGTTCTGTAGTTTTTATTGACATTTTCTGTCTTCTTCAACTAGTTTTTGAAAGCAATGGCCCAACTGTGAGTGTTGCCATCTAGTGGACCGACCATATTGTGCACACGTGTGCAAACGCACACGGTTATAGAAACTGAGCTGCACATATACAATCTGCACAGACCCAATTGATGGCTAAATTAGCAGCAAATCAAAAACCAAACCATATTTTGCTGTACCTCTTTTTTGTTCAATAATGTTTGACTTGGATTTACATCATAATACAGAAGATACTTTATGTCTCTACTTTTGTTACATCATGACTTTGAGAATTTGAGCAATACCATTACCCTAAGTATGACTTTTTGGTGCATCAATTATCCTGCACTGTTAGCTGCAAAGCCCATTTTAACTGTTAACCGTTAAAAATGTGTTTCTTTTCATATTGTCTATCCAAGTCATTATATTTAATTACTTTTTTCCCCTATAAATAACATTCAATGGGCTTTACTTCTGAAAGCAATACAACTGCATGTATAATTGATAAATTTCCTACATTGCTTCTGTTCATTTTCTATCACCAGTGCTGTTAATGGGAAAAAAAGAAAGTGGGAAGAAAGATTTACTGGATTAGATGTAAAAAGAGCTGGAGTGAAGATTCATAATAGAGCAAAAGGGAATGGATGGGATTTTCACCCTCTCTTGCTCTGTGATAGTGGCTCAGCACTGCTTATAGTGTGGCTGCAGTTATAACCAGATTAGGTAAGAGATTATGCCTGGGTCATGGGAAAGTCGCCACATTGAGGTCTGAACCCAAGCAGTAGCCCGCTGAAGTAAAAATGAGCTGACTTGCTGAAACACAACGACCTTCAATACTTCTTTCTCCAGCCAGTCTCACTCCACAGGATTTGTTTGGGCTTTCAACAGAAACCAAACCAATACACCAGAACAACAAATATTTCAGTCACAAACAACACGTGGCAAGTAAATTGAGAGCTGAAGCTTCAGATTCTGATTTAAAAAAAAGAAGGATTATTAGAGGTTCAAGAGGGATCTGCCACTCAATACATCTAAATCGTACTTTTAGAATTTAAGCATAATACAAGGCTTTAAAGGAATGGCACATAAAAAGATGCATCACGCCAGGTTTCACGTTGATTACAAAACATAAAAATAATATAAAATGTATTATTACCCAGACAACATTTTGCCGGGGTTTTTTTTTTTTTTTTTTTTTTTTTTTGGTGCATATATTTTAGCAGAATGTTGACACTACAAAAGTGTTATTTTAGTATTATTTACAGACACACACATACATACATATGCAGTGTATATATATATATATATATATATATATATTAGTATCACATACACACATATAAAGTGTATATATATATATATATATATATATATATATATTAGTATTATAATATATTATAGTATATATTATTATTTTTAATTAGCTATTATTTGTAAATTTTAATTTTAACTTTGGTTTCTATTTAGTTTTTATTTTTTTATTTCAGATTTAGCTTTAGTAATTTTAGTACTGTACTTCAACTTATTTTATTTCAGTTAGCTGCAGAGCAGAACTCTGCTCTTCAGTTAGAGCAGAACTCTGCTCTGTCGCATAAAATTTCATTACCTGCATACTAAGTATTAAGAGCTGCTAGATGATTGCTGTTCTCCCCGCTGAATCGGGCCTGCCAGTCTGGAACCAAATAAATAATAGTAGCTTTTCCCAATAGGGCACTAATTAAATGGGCAGAGAACGCAGGATTACTTACCTTTTCCCTGCTACAAAAATCAATGCAAGCTGCAACTCTCAGGTCATTGTAACCCTGTCTATTTGGCCAAGTTCATGCGGAGAGGTCTAAGCATTATCTGCCCTCATACTTTACAAAAAAGGAGGATATGGTGCCCAGACCTATCGGTTTTATTTGTTCACAGATGGAGAAAAACCAGGCCAACCAGCCTCTCTCTTTTACTCTCTCTCTCTCCCTGTCCATCTGTCTCCTACCAATCCATCATGAGAATGAGGAATATTTGTGGCCATTGTCAGCTGGATAATCAGGAGATGTTTATGATCAGTGAAGGGGAGACAAATAGAGAGGAGGCTATTAATCAACTGGATCTTTCTCTCAGTAAACCCACCCACACAGACTCTCTACATACACTCACTCCCAGAAAGGGCAGATCCTGGCCCTTCTTTTTAATTAGTCATCTTATACAGAAAGAATCCAGAGATGTTTGCATCAGACAGGCCGGACATTCAATGAAAATTAATATTGCTGCACGCATCAGAGAGCAGCCAGGCGGGTAGATGAGGTACTTGAAATTATAAAAAGCGAACTAAATTCACCGCTGAACTCCAGGGAATTGAATTATTCACTTTGATTGGGAAATGTTTTAATTGCTTGCATTTTGCCACATGCATGAACGCCTTGATCTCAGAGGTCTCGCGCAGAATGTGAAATGTTAGGAATCTTGTTGCTGCTCACTCATAAGGAAACATACTGCAGACAGCTTTAGCATCAAATGAATGCTTAATAAAATCTGCTATTGACACGATTTTATTTATTGTTATTGGCAAATAACAGCTCTTTCAGTCCTGCTGTCTCACTCTCTTCCTTTTCCATTCGCACTTTCACACATGCGAGTAAATAATGAATAAAGAGCTTTCTCATGTTTGCTAATTTTAACTTAGCTCCGCTCCTCTCGGTTACTGTTGCTTGCTCAGAGAAGCATTACAGAATGTCCCAAGCAATGAATTGAAAATTAGCATGAATTATATCTGCTGTAAGTGACAGGCCTAATAACGTGATGGATGTTATTATTACCGATGCTGAAATGAATTGTGAAATTACAAAGCATTTTATCAGAAGTTTTTTCTTTAAATAAATTGTTAAATTATGCAGTAACGTCATTAAATTTGGGTGTCGACAGAACAGATTTATTCCTGACATTTCTACAATGCATTCGTTGTTACTGTAAACTTTTATTTTAGGCTAACTACATTGCTTAACATAAAGTGTCAGCTAAATGAATATTAAAAATGTAAATGCAAAATGACAAGAAATGTACATTTCATCTTCACTATCAAAATGTAGATGTTTTACTTGGTCAATTGAAAATGAAGACTGACACATGCTGTATGCCCATAACTGTGATGCACCAACTCAATCTGCAGATTTGCCCATCAAATTAATAAATGACTCCCAAATGCTCAAAAAATAAATAAATAAATAAATAAATACCCTTTCCTTTCTTTAATAAAACGAATCCTTTCCAAATGCAAAATCCGTCCCAACTCCATGATCCTCATATCAAATGTTGGTACTCAGACTTCCAATGTTGTAAAATTAGACGTTTTGCAAGTAACATGGTGAGGGAAACAGCTTGTGATTCATATTTGTCCAGCCCCACTTCTGGTGCCACTACACCAAACAATGCCATGATAGGATCCGGCTTAATAATTCTGTTATACACATCTGAAATTAATTGTTAAATATAAATATAACTTTTAGAAATTATCTATATTATTAGTAGTAGAATAATTCATTACAAATCCTTATAAAATAATCATTTTATTATTATTATTATTATTGTTAATTTTATCCAAAACCGGAGGACTTTTATAGACTTCTATTTAAAAAAAAAATAGCATCCTGTATGATATAGCCTAATCTGGATAATATAGTTGCTACAGCAGGATTAGGGAGTAAAAATTTAATTTAAAAAAATAAATAATAAAAATAAATAAATAAAATAAATAATTCTGACTTTTTCCTCACAATTCCGGATTTTTTCCTCAGAATTTTGAGGTTACATTTCGCGGTTCTGACTTTTCATCTCAGAGTTTCGAGCACCAGGCTCAATAAAATAGCTCAAAGACTTGCAGAAGCAAGCTAAAGTGTCATGGTTGCTTCAAAAAATTGATTTTTATCTCTTCCATTTTTTCCATTTTGCTTTTCTTAACACTATTAGTTAGGTTTAGGGTACAGGGTCTAGTGTAGGTGGTCTGTTTTTATAGAGCATTAACATTTTAGCACCAATCACCAGATAGTTCGTTCATACATACAACAACCAGTGTAATAAAACGTTGCCAGATTAACAATCATCTGGTTTGGAAAAAGCTCTTGTGCTCTTTTAGTGCCACTCTCTAGGCATTTCACTTTTAGGGTTTCAAAATGTGCAAAAAGAAGCATAATATCATTATAACTCATACTGTACTAAAAACTATGACAGTAAATGTCGGACTTCACTGTGCAGAATGACAGTGTCAAAGCAAAGGTTTGGTGGTCATACTAAAACAGCTTTTTCATCCAGGAGAGCGAAGCTGACCTTTAGAAGCATAATAATTTTATTATTATTATTATTATTATTGTTAATTTTATCCAAAACCGGAGGACTTTTATAGACTTCTATTTAAAAAAAAATAGCATCCTGTATGATATAGCCTAATCTGGATAATATAGTTGCTACAGCAGGATTAGGGATTAAAAATTAAATTAGATTAGGGAGTAAAAATTACACCAATTCACTAGACCATTTTGAAGGCTCAGGAAACCTTTGCAGGTGTTTTGAGTTGATTAGCTGATTGGCATGTCACCATATTCTAACTGGTTGAGATAGTGAATTGGTGGGTTTTTGTTAAATGTGAGCCAAAATCATCACAATTAAAAGAACCAAAGACTTAAACTACTTCAGTCTGTGTACATTGAATTTATTTAATACACGAGTTTCACAATTTGAGTTGAATTACTGAAATAAATGAACTTTTCCACAACATTCTAATTTATTGAGATGCACCTGTATATCTCACAATTTTGACTTTTAGTGTCAGAATTGCGATATAAATTCACAATTGTGAGAAAAAAAAAGTCTCTCAACATCTCGCAATTCAGACTTTTTTCGCTGAATTTCGAGGGGGAAAAGTCTGGATTGTGAGATAAAAAGTTGCAAGTAGCCTACCTTTTATTTTATTTCATTCAACCCCAGGCAGAAACAAGCTTTGACAGAAGAGAATACAAAACTCTGATACATTTAAGTATGTTTTTATCAACTGTGTTCTTTAATTACATTGAGTTTTTTAATGCAAGCAAATGGCCTGTGTGTATGTACCCCAACACGTCATTTGCCCAGTAAATAAAACTTAGGCCTACTGCAGACGGATCTGCGAAGCCCTGCTGCTAAATCTCATGAGCAAATACAAATATATGAAAATTGAGATGAGGGGTTGTAGAGGAGCTGTCCTTGTCACCTGGAAACTGAGGGATGAGTCTCCTTATTTGCATAAATTAAAACAGGGACAATGGCTCTTCTGAAGACTCTCCACATCAATCAACACGCATGCTTTTGTCTCACCTATTGTTAGGGTGCTGTCAGCGCGTGCCACGGCACGCTAAATGTGAGCAGCCGGTCTGCGGTCTGCTATTTGCATACGGGCTATTGCTATTCTGCGACTCCAGAACACATTATAAATAATTCGGAGTAGTCTGTAAGGGCACGTGGATCAGAAGATGTTTAACCAAAAGGAGTCCTGTGGTCTCATTCATTATGGAAATTGAAGGCTAAATTCAGACGCAGAAAAGGCTAATGAAGGATCTGACAACCCTTGACATGACTTTTAAAACTAGTGCAGTTTGTGTGACTCACAGCTACAGACGAGAGAGCTGAGAATCAAGATTGTACTCTCATTTTTATATTCTTTCTCAGGGCATTTTCAGACTTGGTTTGATTCAGGGGTCTGAGGGTTGCTTGCATAAATTGACATATGTGAACGCTTCAAAACTAACTGAACAGAGACATGGGAGGTGCGGTTTGAATATAAATGCCTATTGAGCAAAATGCTCTAGATTCACTTTATTTTCATATTTGCTAATAAATTCTGGCCTGGATCTAGCTTGTCTGGCGCCCTGGGCGAACCACCCTGTCTACCAACTCTAAATGAAATTAATTTTACATAAATGTCTATCTTAGGCATATATATATATATATATATTTAAATTACAAATTCAGACAAATAAAAAATAAATAAATACAATAAATCCCTCCAAAACTCCACAGTAAAATAAAAAGAGTGATGTTACATTTGTTTAAAAAAAAAAAACTACATTATGTTACAATATGTCTGAGTATGTAAGCTAGTTGTACAGAAAAAGGATTGTTGTCCTATGTGTAATAACAGCAAGCAACATAACATTAGTGATATATTAGCCTATTTTAGCTAGACGAGTGATAGCTGCAAACATACCCGTTACGGAACTGCTCTGAGACTGAGTGAGGATCCAAATGCAGTGTTTATTAGGAAAGTCCAGAATCGAAATCAGACAGCAGGCAAGGGTCAAAACACAGGCAATCAGTCCGACTAAACAAGGCAGGGAACACAGGCAAAAGGGTAATCCAGAATACAGGCTAAGAGTCCAAAAAGAATGACAAACTAAACCAGACTTATATAGGGTGAGCAGACAGGGTAAATGAGACATAGGTGCAAACATTGAGTGTTGATGAGTCCGGGCAAAGGATTATGGGAAATTAAGTCTTTGATGGAGTGGTAGAAGTCTAGGATGGAGTGCCCTTGTGACAATACCTTTTTTTTTTTAATTTACGTAAAATAAAGGGAATAAAGTGAAAGTAAAATGAATGAGTTGAAACGCCGGAGTTTTGTTCAGTGCGTGCGCTTGCTGACTGAATTCTGCACTCTCGTGAATTCTCTCATCATAAACAAAAAACTGCAGATATACATGTGATGTAAGTAAGAGATTCATTTCACAGTGTAGACAGCTTAACAGGAGGTTTTTGAGAGTTCTTAAACTCGCGCTAGACTATAGTCAGTTTCTTTGATAATTTAAATGTTCTTTTCTAGCTTTAGGTATATTTTTTATTCGCTGTTTGAATAACTGTGGAAATGAAAGCATAGATTACAATGTTTTTTATTCAACTGTGATCAAGTTACATGCAGTCGTAGGCCTATTAAAATATTTATGACCCCCATATCTGGTACTTGTTTATGATGCGCGTTGGGTAAACATTAGGCTAAATTTAGCCTTACCCTGCGGTCCGAATCTTTTATGATGGACCAAAGTTTCGGAGACAGTGTGTAAACGTGAGGTCATATTTATTTTTTAACGTGCGAAAATTTCGGATGAGAATAAATTTTATACGAAATATATGTTTTACAAAACATGTTTTACTTTAAAACTGCACGAAATAAAATCCATAAATGATTACTCCATAAAAGCCATAAATATAAACAAGTTGTGTTCCAAATTTGAGGTTGATATCTCAAAAATTAGCTCTCTGTAAGATTTTGTTTGGCTGCAGTAACAAAATATTTCCACTAGATTAAATTTGTTTCCCATTCATTTCCAGTGTGGTCCACGAGGAGTACGATTGTGACTATTTTTTCAGGACTATTTTACCTTTTTGAATCATAGGCTATACATGATTTATTTTCACATATGACAAACCCTTCAAAAATGACAAAACCTTCACCAAGTTTCATACCAATGAAGTAAAAAAAAAAAAGAGTACAATTCTTTGCAGCTTGAATAAGTAAAATATTTTGTTGAAGCTTGTATAACTTCACAACTTGTATAACTTAAAAATTAAATTGAAATTGGTTAACTTATTTTGATGACAAACATTTCTATATAAACTGTGAAAAAGATTCAGTTTTAAGCTATTGTTTTAATGTGAAATACACACACACACAAACTTGTTTGTATGCACAGAGAGAGAGAGAGAGAGAGAGAGAGAGAGAATAAAAACAGAATACATGCAGACATGCAGACACATACATACATTCATATATATAAACAGAAGTCCTCTGTGTGTTACAGAAATGAAAAAATATGAGTAAAAAGTAGTTTATTAAAATATTTTATTAAATTATTAATTGTTAATTATAAATATATTTGTGTATGTAAGAAAAATCTGAATAAAAACATATAAATAAAAAGGTAATTTTTGGGTAACACTTTATTTTAAGGTGTCCATGTTACACCTTACATGTACATACTATTATAATAACAATTAATTATTCAATTCAATTCAAGTTTATTTGTATAGCACTTTTCACGATACAAATCATTGCAGAGCAGCTTTACAGGAAATTAAGTTTCTACGATATATTTAGTAGAATTATGCGTAGTTATGCATAATTACATGCAAGTAACCCTGTAAAACCCAAATCCTAACCCTAACTATATAATAAGTACATGTAGTTTATTAATATTACTCAGTACTTATATGTATAATTACACTGCAACAAGGACACCTTAAAAATAAAGTGTAACCCATTTTAGTATAGAGACCAATTCTCACTATTAACTAGTTGCTTATTAGCATACCTATTATTATCATACTGGCTGTTTATTAGTACTTATAAAGCACATATTCTGCATGACCATATTCTACATCTCTAATCCTATCCAATACCTAAACTTAACAACTATCTTACTAACTATTAATGAGCAGCAAATTAGGAGTTTATCGAGGCAAACGTCGTAGTTAATGGTTTGTTAATAGCGAGAAATGGACCTTAAAATAAAATGTGACCATAAAATCATTAAAACTGTTTGTTCAGTTTAAGTTACAGCAAAGCAATGTGGAATGAGAAAAGAAACATATTTCTCAAGAAAAAGGCTATCAAATGTATTAAACAACCAAACATCTCACCAGTATAATGGCCCCATTTTGAAGCACACTGGGTTAAATGTGTAGGAGGGGTGACTGGGGGAGTTGGGTTGGGTGACAGACACCAGCTACTTGCTCTCCTGGTGTCAGTGCAACTCTATCATCCTGGGCCAAAGAGAGTGGAAGCAGCAGGCGGCTTATTGCTGAGTAAAATTCAATAGGGGCATAATGATGTCTCACAGCCACAGCCAGAGGTGGGCTGATAATAACTGCTGCTGTAAACGTGCATCATCATTCTCTTCACGGCAGAGAGGGGATCTTTCTCTCTCTGCTTCACTCGTTTTCTTTTCAGTGAAGAGAGTGATATGCCAATCACGGTCCTAGTAGGAGCCCAGTCATCACATAGAGCAGCTCTGCAATTAAACATGACTCACACTCTCAAAAAACGACTGCCCGCACCGATATGGAGAAATAAACACACTCATTATTCAGTTCATTAATCAGTGAATTAGCGGCCGTGGATCAGAGATGGAGTACACGCGGAACAAGTTGGGTTAACTTCTTCGAAAGTAAGCATTATCACAGCCTCTCTACTATAATGAAGCCGAATCCAACATAATGGACTCTGCGGTGATTCTTAAAGGGCACACACACTGACAGCAATTTGCAGAAAAAGCAACCAATTATAGCTTGAGAATCAACAGCAATCGGTGGCAATTGGACAAAGCTGAAAGAGTTCAACTACTGTACTCGTACTCAGTTACAGGCTATCAGTATATTATTCAAAAATAAATGAATAAATAAATGCACACACATAAAACAAATGAAACTATCCACAATGAATTTGAATATAGAACTAATAAATAAAAAATACAAATGTCTGTGTGTAATTTATTTATATATATGAGATTAACTGGAATTCATTTCCTTATATATATATATATATATATAAAATCAACAGTAAAGCCCTTGTTCAGATGCAATGCCTACCAAGGCTCAAGTTGAAAAGCTAATATTGTCAAGTCATCAGCGTGAAAGTACCTTTAGAGTTTCAAAAACAGACCATAACCCATCCTTCAAGCTGGCTTTAACAGATATGATACTGAAATGCTTGCGGTTTTATAAAACATTTTAAAAAGACAGTAAAGACAAAAAAGACTCTTATGGAATCACACCGGACTGTTTCTGTGAGGGTGACTAGTTTTGGCATAAAAACCAGCCTTCCTTTCCGAGTGTGAGGTCTATTCATCTCTGACAGACTAGACGTGTCCCCGTGTCTGCCAGTAAAGAGACATCTTTCTACCACCTTCTATCAGTCTAATGGATATTACTGACACCAGGACAATGTGGACAGGAAAAGAGACACTTCATCTTCAGAGATAGAGAGAGAGAGAGAAAAAGAGACATCTTTGCAGGATACCACCACACCTCATTCGCAGCGAATCCCGGCGGTGTGACAAATCCCGCACCAGATAATTTCATGATTACCTTTTCTCTTCAAAAGAAGTCGATGGCTGTGAAGAGCTTGAAGAGCTGCAAATGTTTACAGAATCAATGAAGGTGAACTCAGACTGAGACATAGACAGGTAGAACCACAAGAGAACCTCATTTGCAGTAAGACGCCTCAGAGATCACACAGAATAAGACATATTTCCCTTCCCACCTGCCTCCCCTCCCCTCTCCCACGTCCTCTTTTTCATACTCAGGCCACGATGACTGAGGATAGAGCTCTAATGATGCTGCATCTGCTGCCATATTAATGAAATCCCCTGGGGTTTGTTCACCGGCCGATCAGCATTCTTTACTGGTGCACCATTTATCCCAGCTCCATCCCAGACAATGGAGAGTCAATGAAGGGCAAGGGGCATCGGATGAACTTCATGCTGACTAGTTTGCTGTTTGGAGGGGAGTGAGGTATCAATGGTCTCGGGTCTAAAGGCCACTGTGTTATTAGAGAGGACAATGCTGTCGCTAGTTATCCTCCCGCAAGAAATGGACAGAGAAGGACTGTGGGTGGATGGAGACTGGGGGTCAGACACTGAGGGGCTGGAAGACAGAAGAGCTCTGTGGCACTCAGATTAAATATAGTAAAACAGGAACATCATGACAGTATGGACACGGTCAGACAGCTGTCAGACGGTCTCTTCCTCTGCCATGTTTGAAGAAAATAAGCAATAACACTTGAAATCAACAAAAAAGTGATTGCTAGTCCACCCTTGTGAAGTCACATACTCTCTATTGCATGCAAATGAATTGTGTGTTTATCTATGGTGAGTTCATTTTTAAGAAGACTTATTTATGGTGTTTTGACACTGGAGATTTTTTATGACATAGGCTCAGTATAAATGCACTCAGTACTGAATCGTGAAAGTGAACAGCTACTGTTGTTGTATAATTTGCATACTTATATTTTCCCTGTCACATTTATTATAGAATGCATTTCTCATTGCTGTTTGTCTCCAAATAAATTGCCTTTGGAGAGAAGCTCACATTCGTTGCATCTGTGGCAGATGCACATGTAAAGTTTTGGTTGTAAATCCAAAATACTCAAGGATCCAGAGTAAAATAAATAAATACATGGGAGCCACTGGTTTCAAAAAATAAACATTTAGCATTACTTTTTAAAGTGAAAAAAAAAAAATCACTCAAAGATAGTTGTTCAGAAGCGAGTTTTAAATTATTAGCATTACTTTTTAAAGTAAAAAAAAAAAAAAATCACTCAAAGATAGTTGTTCAGAAGCGAGTTTTAAATTAAGGTTTGCAAACTAGGGTTTGCATTATGAATAAATTTGTTTTGCATCGGACTCATCTAAAAAATGGCTCACAGTTCATTGAGGGAGTCAGTTGTGACCTACATAACAGCTGTGAGTGATTTACTGAATAAGTGAATCAGATTCAAACCGTTAATTCAAAAGTGAGTTAATGAATCTTATTGACTGATTCAAAAAGAAATGGTTCAAAAGAGTAATATCTTCTCAAATTGCACATCATAGCTTGTGTACAACATTTGTGTACACACAAAGTTTTCCCAATTGACTGTCTATTTTATTTTTTTGTCACATTTTGCCACCATTTTAGTGGCCGTCTGGAACCCTAAAGCATGCATGCAACAGTGAAGAAATCACTGTTTTTTGTTTTTGTTTTTTGGTGATACAAACGTACCATGGTTGCAAAAATACAAAGTGAAACAACGTTGGAGGGGGGCTGAATCGAACTAATTGTAAAAACAGACTAAATATGGTAAAATAGAAACATAGTGTCAGAATATTTTACCTATAGACACAGACATGAACTTCTCTCTTTTCACTGTTTCATTTAATCACCAATATTTTAAGAAAATGAAAATAACACTTTAAATGAACAGAGCAGTGATTGCTGGTCCACCTTTGTGAAGACTCACATACTCTCCGGCATACAAATGTACTTTATCACTGTCACCAGGGAGAAAGCTTTTAAATGACAAGACACTTAATGAACAGATGAGAGTTATTCAAAAAGGAAATGCATGCATACTACATAAATACACACACCAACACTGGAGTATCTGATAGGGCTCGATGTTCCCTTAATGATTGCTTTGTAAATGTAGGCAGTAGTGGACAAGTGTTTTTTTAAAAGCTTCAAGGTTCTTTTTTCTTTATCTTAACAAAAGAACAGTGCTAAGCAACACCAACCAATCTGTTTCATCATGAACCACATTTCATCAGTACCATGGAAACCAATTGAAACTATTTAAACAACACTTTCAGTGGCTAGGATGACATAGTTTCCAGAGCTTTCAGTGTCTTTTTCATGGTATAGTGATGATGTTTCTTCATACTAATCCCCATCATGCATAAACCAACTTGAGTACCGCTAACAAATTGGTCTAGTCCCAAGGTCAATTATTTTTTTTTTCAGTAATTTTGTTCAATTTTATGGTGATACACTCATCCAGAATAGGCAGAAGTGTAAAGGAAAAAAAGATGAGAGATCTAATGTGTGCTTTTTCATTACAGCATGACGTCAAAGAATAAGAGAACTAAAGTTAATTTTAAAATCTGATTTGAAAAAGGCCAATGTGAAAAGTCTATAATTTGACATTTTCTAAGCACTTTCATCAACATTACTTTTCTAGCATTTAGTTGGGACATTTATTGACCTTGTTGGATGATTTGTACTATTTGTATTTCCATTAAAGGTAGGCATACAAAACAGGATAGTATGTGCTTTGCCTAAAGAGAACAGAATAAATGCATTCAAAATAGCACCCTCCACGGCAGCTATACATTTGTTTGTTTACCACGTCTTATTATCAGACATTATTGTCTATTTACAGAATTAAATAGTGTCACCAAAATTCTGCAGTATTCCGGTAGCATGAACAAAGCAATGAGGGAAAGCTTTGTAGCTCATTACTGAAAATGCGACTTAATTTGAATGCAGCTCCTTCAGACAGCGGTAAAGACGCTCTCATTTATCGATGTTTCCCCTAAAAAGCACAATGAATGAATTGAATGAAACTGAGGAAAACTTCCTTGTGATTAAATCAGGTTTTATAATTTGCTTGAACAGATTTGTTCAGTCTTACTGTATGAACTTAAATTCATTTAGTTATGCCAACCAGATGCAGTGAAAATGAAAAGAACTGAGCAGGATTCAAATTGTGGCATCAGACCACATGGACTTCCCATGCTCTTGTAACACAATATTTATTGAGTATATTCAGGAATAAGTCATAGTAAATAGTCAGTTGATAGTGAGAACTGATCCCCAAACTAAAGTGTGACCCTGACGACTGACAGTGACATATTTTAATTTGGAGTACTAAATTAAATTAACTTCATTAAAAAACAATGCTCAAATCAATTTAAAAAAAAAAAAAGATTCACATAGTCCCACCACAAATGGATTAAGCACAGTTCCATTGTACAAATTTAATGAAATGATATTAAGTTCAAGAATCATGTTTCATTTGCCCATTTTAACAGCAATAATGTCCATTTTTATTGCTGTAAAACGCACCAAAAATGGTTCTTACTGAAAAATGCATCACAAGCAGAAACACCAGCCATGGTCAATGGCGTTTCTGCCAGTGCCACTCAGCCACACTATTTTTCTGTAATGGCACACTGCTGACCACCTTCCTCACTTCCCCTTTTCGCTCTCTTTGCCTCCTTGCAGAGATCACACCCTCAGTAATGAAAAACTCTGCCTGAATCTACCAGAGCAGAGAGAAAGGGATAACATCTTTGCATTTACTTGATACAGCCCCAGGCATCTCTCAAGCAGAAAAGCAATAATTTTGGCCTACCATCAGAAACAAGGAGAAATAAGATCATATTTCCCTCTGGCAAATTCAAATACAGAATTGTATGGAACAAATTAACAAACTTAGCTTCTGCGTGCAATGTGCCAGACATCCTGTTGACTAACTAGGCATGGATTCCCTCACTACAAAAGACCCTGGGCATTATTCTGGAGTGATTTTAATATGCAGATCTAATTGGGAAGGAGGGCTGCTTTGTTATTAAAATGAAGACGGAGGCCATCACAACCTATTTTTCTTACATTTCAGCACTTAAGTTACTCTCAGCACATACAAACACTTTCCTAAAAGAGGAAAAAAATTAATTTAGGTATTTCTTAATTAGCCGTCTATTTTTGGCTTGCATAGTAAGAAATGTAATTAACCTTATAAAATACACTCATAACATTTGGCTTTCCTGAGTTTCCCAGCTGCAACATTTACATTAGCATGAGTTAGCTCAAGCAGCACTGAGCACTCTGGTCCTTCATTGCAGCATTCGTATTTGCACTCTTGATCAGTATATAAAAAACTCCCAGCGTAAATCTAAAGACATAGTAAAGAACTGTAATACAATTTTAAAGTGCAGTTGATTAGAGGGCAAAGTCCAGTTTGAAGAAGTTCACTTGGATGCCATTTTTTTACACCCTCAGGAAGCTATGTCCAGTCATGCAAGTTCCAGCATGTGAATGGGGAAAGACACTGTTTGCCAAACTTGCATTTCCATAACATGGCAAACAACCAATTCAGTCTGACAAAATTATGTAAATGATGTAATCCTTTTTCCAACTCAGTGATTTGTGTTATTTTATTTTTTTCTGACATGTTGGTGTTATATCTTTCACTTGGATGTTATAAGTTGCACTGAGTAAATACAGCTGGATAAAACAAAAACTGTCCGCCTTCATTTCAGGCTGCAAAGCAAAAAAATTTGATTATTTTAAAGTGGGGGTGATTCTTTACTATACCAACAGTGTGTGTGTGTGTGTGTGTGTGTGTGTGTTAAATACAGCTGGATAAAACAAAAACTGTCCGCCTTCATTTCAGGCTGCAAAGCAAAAAAATTTGATTATTTTAAAGTGGGGGTGATTCTTTACTATACCAACAGTGTGTGTGTGTGTGTGTGTGTGTGTGTGTGTGTGTGTGTGTGTGTGTGTGTGTTTTTCAGAATTCTTTGATGAATAGGAGCCCTATTTAAACATGGAAATACATAAAAAATATTGGAATTTAGAGAAAAATCAAAAAAGAAACATTATGACAAGATGAGGGAATATTAACATATTGCACTTCTTTTAGTTTACTAATCAAATGTATGTTAAATTGTAACATCGATCATGTTAAATCCTTAACATTTAACACAACTTTAATTTTTCAAGGAGAAAGACAAACATGGTTAATGCTACAAACTCTGCCTGTCTTTTTACTTGGTCATCAGTGCTTCTCGGTGAGCAGCAAAAATATCCCTCATCAGATATGGCCTTTGCCTGCTGAGAAGCTGGTCTGACAGAAATTAATTCCTTTCATTTGCTCTTTTCTGCTGACATGGAAGAAGACAGCGGCATGAATCAATTGACAAAAGATCTGGACCTCATTCAGTCTCCATTTCAAGGCTTTAGCATCACAATTAATTATTGAAATAAAATAACACCAGATATGTGATGAAATGCCATGGTATTTGTGTTTATGGAGCTCACACAAAGAGATGTTCACAGTGCTACTGAGTTCGGCCCAACAGCTGAAGTGTCCCTTGTGTCACTGAGATGAAACTCACACAGGTATGTGCCCTGTTGCCCAGAGCATCAGAAGCTGGATCATAGCCGACACTCCAAATGTCAGTCAATATGAGAGATTTTCTCTGTATCTAGAACAGGGTATACAGGGAGTGACACATCCCATCAGAACAAGATGAAGAGAATAAGTCGAAATTTTAAGTAGAAGACAATGTGCTAAGGATGTGGCAGAGTGCGAGAGTATGCATGTGTACATAAGGTGTTAAACTCCCTACAGCTATTCACTGGCCTCTAATTGCTTCACACATTGAACTTGTTTCTGTCAGAGGTAATTACACAGTCTGCCGAAGCGTATTAACAAAGATTCATTCATTCTATTAGGCCTGATTAACTAAGGCTTTTCACCATCATACATTTTAGATTCGACTTTTCTATCAATACATCACTGATAAATCAATAAGAGTCCTTGCAGGGACTGGAGGAAAGAAAGTTCCCAAATAAGACACTCTTTAATATCTCAAATGCATTTCCTAAACAACAGTAAGAGCATACTGACATTTTTGCAGGAGTCTTCTCAGATTTTGAGAAAAAGAACTCGGGTAATCTCACAAGTGTCTCTTCTAGAACAAGAACTTGTTAACAAGGCAAAGAAAAGAAAACAAGAAAAAGACCAAGACTAGAGCTGAGTTTCTATACAAATGTCCAGATTTGATTTCATTCCAGATTATGAATTCTTTTGGTTATATTTCAATTTAAGTTATGATGTCCATTTAGCTTACAAATGAAATACCTCTCAGATAATGTTGTAAATTATTAGAAATGACAAGGAACATTCTAACTTTGTAAATTAAAATCTTATTTATATATATATATATATATAATCTTTGTAAAATAAAATATTATTTATATATATATATATATATATATATATATATATTCATTTTGTAAGTAGAAAGACTGATATAGAATTTTCTTATAAAACTTACTATATATTTTTTACAACTTCAAAATTTTGTAAGTTGTAAGTAGAAAGACTGATATAGAATTTTCTTATAAAACTTACTATATATTTTTTACAACTATATATATATATTTAACAGTAGCTACATTTTTAACTGTAAATTATTTAACAGACAAAATAATCAATTCAACAACAAAAAAAGTCTGGAGTAAATTTAAATAGCATTTCTTGTGAGTCTTTTTGAATTAATTATTAAAAGGACCTGCTCAAGAGAGTGATTTTATAGTAAATCAGACTACATTGATCATGCTGTATGTTTATGATTCACTAAAAAAACTGGTTCAAAAGAGTTATTCCTTCCTGAATCAGACTGTGCTGTGTTACTGCAATAGTTCTTTGGATCTTAAGAATAAATGTTGAGATTATTCAAATGAAGATCATAAAATGGATATTTTTACCCTCTGGGGTGGTAATAGATATAGCTGTCTCAAAGTATTCCTTCATAAAAGAATATATTTTACCTGCTCTTGCACAGGAGCTTGACGTGATATCTGTTTTTGTGGAATAAAATAGGGCCAAAGGTCCACAGAAGAAGCTTAAAAAGCAATGCTTCACTTACTTCTGTGAGCTGTCACTCAAAACAGGAGTTTATGAGTCAGAGATCAGCCCTCCTCTCACTAGTGCGAACTGAAACGGCAGAAAATGTGAGGGTAGAAATGCAGCGACAACCTATTCATTTACCAAAGGTGAATCATAGTACTTGTAGGAAGAAAACAACTCTGAGGTCTGAAGTGGAATAAGTAAGAATTGAACATCTGACATCCTCTTGAATTCTGAGAGGCCTACGGACATCCCTGAATAAAATGTTGACCCTGGTGGAAAATGATCATTTCAACAGATTGTACCACAGGTTCTCACGGTTGCCACAGGCCTTCGCTAAAATCCCAGATGATGCTAATCCTGAATTGTACTGAAGGCCACAAATCCCTGTGAGCAGCCCTGGGGACATGATGCACCAGCTGAGGAAAGTGAATCACAGGTTACATGTGCTTCCCTGGGCGCCATCGCCCACATCCTCCAAGAATAGCGTGACCTCAGAACACCCTTATTCTCTTCAATATCAGACACTGAATCTTTCATGATTGGCTACATTCCAGCCATGAAGTGTCAAGAGCTCTCCAAAACTGGTATGATAGCAGCAATGAAAAAGAACAAGAGGTCTGGGAGGAGAGCAAATCCATCCTTGTGGAAAAGAGGAGGCAAAATGATCTCAGACTGATAGTAACCTGATAATCACACCACTACAGGGAGTTTAAATTCACCTGCTCCCTCATTTAATGTGCTAAGCAAATTCATCAGAAATATTAAAGGGCAACTTGAGAAATAAAAACAGCTGTTACTTTGATAATGTGGGCGCCTGGTGTCTTTCTATAAATATCCGACTAAATAAACACAGAATGAAGATCACATGGCGGAATAAGCAAATTGAGAGCATAAGCATTTAAAGGACGTTTGTTAAACATGCTCTATTTCTACCGTCTCATTTAGCCTACAGGATTCAGATGCTGGTGAATTACACATGCAGTAGGTTTCACATTCAAAAAGCTCAGAGAGCACATTTCATTCCCCTTTCTATTGGTATGCAGCTGCTCAAGGTTAGCGGTGGGCTTCAGGTTGTAGCGCCAGCCCCCTCAAGGCCATCTTGGTGGGGTGGCATACTGATTTCAGCAGATGCCCAATGGGAGTTCAGCTCTGGGCATCAACACTAACATCCTGCTCCTGGCATCTCCATGGCCACCAAAGACTGTTCGACTAAAGGTAGTAACAAAATCATGATGTGATAATAATGAGCTTGCATTGTGATCAACCGTTGCTTACAAATCAGATCACAGCTGAAAAGAAGGGTCATAATAAAGGTTTCTATTTAACTGTAAATGTTTAGTTAAACAAACGCAATATATTACCTGGAATAATGCACTGCAACGCTAAAGACGTGAGACTAGTTCAGAAATGTTATGAAAATGTAGTTTAGACTTTATTTGTGGCACGCATATATGTGCTCCATCACAGGCTGATTATAAACCGAGTGCACTTTTCCATGTTGTTTCACAGCTTTGGTTAAAGTTGTGCTGAGACCAGCTTTTGATGATTAAAATAAGATAAAGCACATTTTCTTCAGAAAGGCAATAGTGAAAATGCAAATGCTAACTGATTTCTTATCAAGGTGGCTAAAAAGTATGCAAAGGACTGCTACTACAGTATATGTTTTTATTAAACTGCTCTCTAGAAAACTTCTGATTGATCAACTGCATCATTTTGTAATCAAATACATCAGAGTTTATTAAGCAATATATGCAATGAATAGAAAACACAAAAGTATTAAATTAATAATAATAATTATTATTATTATTATTAGAATTAATTAATAATAAATATAATTAGTCTTAACACAATCAATTAAATATTTAATAAAACTTAGTAAAAACAATTCAACATTTATAATTCTAATTAATATAAATAGAAAGCACAATTATTCTTTAAATGTGTTTTGTTAATAAATTGTTATGAGATTATTTTATGTTGACACTCTTTATGTAAAACCATGATCTGCACAGTTATAATTATTTTATTCTAAGTTCTTTATCACCCAATCATTTTTTTTTTTTCTTTAATCAGACCACTTGGAATTCTTCACAGATCATTTATTATTTTTTTTTATTATTACATAACTTTGTTGAAGATGAACAGAAATACCTGTCAGAAATAATGAATGTTCATGCCCTGAAATGTGAAAAGCATTACAATAATTTGTTTAATTAATGTCCTAATAGGCCAAAGAATAAGACCATGACATGCTCAATTTTAAATCTGTGACTGACTAATGAGCACAGCAACAAAAGATGAAACTCAGGAGAGAGTAATGCAGATCCTCACCACATGCACATGCACATGCAAATGTAAACTCATGCATGCCTAGCTCTCTTGATCTGCGCTCCTTCACCAAAGGTGAAGGATGTGACCCGTCGTGTCTCTCACCTGTCAAACACCACGGAAACACAACAACACATGCAAACTAGACTGATACCTGAATCCCTTTGAAGGCTCAGTCTGACAGCGGATCCATTACCGTCTCATGCAGAGATGACAAAATACCCCTGCTGAAGCTCAAGACTTATTCTTTACAATTTATGAATGACCCACAGCAGGAGATCAAAGGATGGACGTGTCACTCACTATAAGAGATCTGCTTGTATAGTTATCCCTTACTCACAGTGGGATATTTGTGACTATTTTTTTGAAAATATAATGTGAATCAGCCCATCCAAGTACTCCTCATGTACCCATAAAGCACACAAATAAAAGACATAATCAAATTGTTTTCATTTTACTAGTACTACCATAATGGAAAACTACAAAATATATGCAAGTCAGGTCACTCTGCAGACATCTTGGTAACATCCCCAGGCCATCCCCTTATCTATGCAAGCAACAGACACGCAAGTACAGCTCATATCTACTTGAAAGGGGAATAGCTACAATCTTTAAACGTGCTTGGTAAAATTGTTTCAAAAATATATTTCAAAACCCGGGTATCATAAATTTAGCTTCTTTACCTCATATCATGTTAAAAACTGAATTTTTCAGGCTGCCATATTGAGCATTTCCAGCATTTCATAACATCTTGCTATCTTTCCCAACTTTATTTAATGCTAATCATTGCTCTTGAGGAAAAGTACCATATTATAATCTTACTATTAATCTTAATGTTATTAAAATCAGCCTGTCACAGACATATCTCTATGCACAACATATTTAGATAATTAACACTTGAATAAATCACCAAATATTCTTCAATTAATGAATGAATTTCTCATTTAAATACCTTTACATTTTCATGGTGAGGAAACGCATCAAGAAACCCATTCAATCAGAATAGGAAATAGCTCTGAAAACTTAATTTGTGTATTATTGGAGTTTGAGAGGTTTATTTTCCACAACTCCGAAGACAAAGATGCCTACTGAAGTACACATTTTCACTATCCGGACCCTGTTAGGGAGACAAACACTCAACAACAGCTTGTTGTTTAAACGTGTAATTAAATTTAAGAGTAAGCAGAGGAAGTGCAGAATAAATGGTGTAGATATGCATGGGAAAGCACTTAAACCAAGCACGAAACACAAACACATATACACACATGTACACACACATTTGTGAGAACAGAAAAGGATTTGAGGTCAGTGGGCATTGATTCAACAATGATAGCATATTCTATTAAGATAATATGCAAGGATTGTGAGTAACAAGCACTGGTTTACAATAAAACTATTGTCATGCTTGGCATTGACACTACAATCATTGTTGCCACTTCATTTTTGTGTTTTTGTATCCATAATTAAATTCTTATTTCACTTATTGGTTATTAATTTGGAGTTTTTTCGTGAATTTGCAGAGGTTTTTTTGCAGAGTCTCAAGCTATGTTAAGTTAAGGCACTAAAATAAACAGGAAACTGAACTACAAGACCAAAATAAAAAAAAGATGAAACCCAAATAGTAATATTGCAAAAAGCACACAGCAAAATTACTGAAAAATGTAACTAAAATTAAAATAAAACTGAAAATAGAAAAATAAAAGCCAATTAAAAAAACACTATACTATAAGAATATATAAATAATTTTTTGGCCATATAATGAAAGCCAATGGGGGCCAGTGTTATTTTGGACCCAAGTAACTCTATAACAGTTTAAATTACCTTCTTTTTTGTTCCGCAGATGAAAGTCATTAAACAACATTTGGAACAACATAAGAGTGAGTAAAAGATGACAGAATTTTCATTTTTGAGTGAACTATCCCGTAAAGGCATATCTGAATCCAACATTGCCATTACATTTCAGTCTGAGATGCCTCCATTCTTCTGTATTCTTCGCTACCTATAATACCCCACAATTCACTGTGAGCAATTCAGTGGTTGAAATAAGAAAAATGGCATTTGACATTTGTTTAAAGAACGTTCAATTCTATTTCTCCAAAGATTATCAGTGTAATCATTGCATTTGTCTCTAATGCTCGGTTAAATTTTGTTCAAGATCATCAAATGAGATGTTGTGGTGCCTTGAAAGTTTTCTTTAGGAAGTAAGTTCATGCATAAACACAGTCAGTTATGGCACTGACTGACAGGGCGGCAAAGCAGCTGCCTTCTTTTTTGGATGCACCCATAGAAAAGTGACCCACTAAGGAGGAACTAAATACAGTCATGGACGAGTGGATAAGAAGGATTTACAGATGGTCTTTGCACATAAACATCCAAACACACACTCACACAAACAACACCACCAACCATATTCACGAACCAGCTGCAATCACCGCTTCCAATCCAACATCAGTGGAAGAGAAGGCCGTAGACAGCTGTGAGATAAAGGCGGGATAACATCGGTACATCAGAACACAGCCTAACAGCACTCTCTCAGCCCTGACAACAGCTAGTGACAGGCAGACGGGACGCAGAGAGGGAGACATACGCGCGATGGTGTATAATGATGCTCTGACATCCTCTTAAATCTGCTCCGTGTTAGCGTCTGATTAGCAAAAACATACATCAGCTGTCAGGATGAGAATAATTCCCACTGATGAGACTCGGCTACCAGGCTCAAACGCACACAGAATTTGTCATAAGTAGCTCTCGAGCAAAGGCCTTTCTGGCAGCCATGGGTTGAAAGGGGTGTCTAGACTAATCCTCAGATTCTACATCTAAAATCATCAGCCATTTGCTGTACATTCGTTCCTGTTCGGGATTCAATGGAGTCTAGATTCCTTTCACGCAGGGGCGTAACTTCCTGACGAGACATATCTCTGAGGCCTGTGCCTATCTTTACAAAGCAGCTTTTGATGCAGCTTTTTTGCACCCCGGCTTGTTCCTCTTTCACAAATGAGCGTTTTATTGTTGAATCCACACAAGACACTTCCCTGAAGCTATGGTTTCTTTTTTCTAAGTTGAACTTCATATGCTCAAAAATATTCTTCAGTCAATTAGATACTTGCTAATGGAAGTTTTTCTGTGCTGCGACACTCTGCGCAAAAAAAAAAAAGCTACTGAGCCGGGGTCTCGTAACGTGTTATTTGTTAAAAATGGCCAAAAGTGCACAGAAACCTCGTTCCAATGAACACATTTAGCTCTTTAGCCTAACAGGTGCATACAATCAAGCACACCGGCGTGCAATCTCCTTACGCAAACATTTACTGTAGAATAGCATCTTTTTCTATTCCAGCATGATAAGCCTCTGTGAGCAAAGCGAGAACCATATAGAAACACAAGGTCTGCAACAGCTGAAATAGAAGAATTTATGAATGCATAGCTTGTGACATTTACAAATCTTTATAAATCCATTATATTATAAATATTTTTGTATTATAACATTTTACTATTATAAAGGTATTTTTGACACGTCTATTCGTATCCTAATCGCATTCTAACAATTTATAAAAATGCAATGGGCAGATAAACGTACAGTGGCAAATACTTTTATATACAACATAACATACCATTAAAAAAAAATCTATACATACCTTTCAAAAGTTTGAGGTCAGTGTCAATTTTTGTTTAAAGAAATTAATCCTTTTATTCAGCAAGAATGTATTAAATCAATTAATTTCAAGTAAACATTAAAGTAGAGTATAACATTTATTTCAAGTAAATTATGTTGTTTGAAATTTTCTATCAAAGTATCCTGAAATGTATCACGGTTTCCATGAAAATATTAAGCAGCACAAATGCTGCCAGCATGCCTAACATCTCACTGATGCTTGCATCTGAACGGGAGCAAATCCCAGCACATGTTCCAACATCCAGTAGAAAGCCTTAAAAAAAGAGTGAAAGCTGTTAAAGGGGGAATTCACCACTGGCAAGATGGGCTTTTAATAAAACTTGGCTGTATGCAGTAGAAATGAGGAAATAAAATAAAATGAAATCAGCACTACATGACTAGAGAATCATATGGCATTCCCTTAGCGAAAAAGGTAGGAAAGCTTTAACACCCATTTCTGACTGTCGATACGGTCAACTATTATATCTGACTGGCAATCTAAGTGGGAGCACAAAAATGCAGTAGTCCAATCTGTAGTTTTAACAAAAGCTCTGGAGCAGTAAAAAGTCTGCCGGATGACGCAAAAGGACTTTTGCTGACAAATAAATGGGGATAATATTGATTACATAACATGGTAGTTTAAATTAAGTAATCTTTCAAAGTACAATGCTTGTGCAAAACACAGAAGAGTTATTTTATTGTTTAACCAGAAACAATGTCAAAAGTCCGTGGTATGACACAAAAGGACTTTTGCTGACAAATAAATGGGGATATCTGGGTGTAGGTAACACAGAAAAAAGTACACGTTGTTTATTTACATATACTACTGACATTGTAACAATACATAGTTTGTTTAAATATCGGCAACTTACCCTTTAAATGAATATTTTACCCAAAATTGAAAATCTGCTGAAAATGTACTCACCCTCAGCCCAGTGAATGGGTGCCATCAAGAATGAGAGACCAAACAGCTGATAAAAACATCACAATAATCCACACGACTCCAGTCTATTAATTAACATCTTGTGAAATGAAAACCTTTTGTTTTTAACCACCAACATGTTTGAAAATTTAATTTAGAACTATTTGGACTGTTTTCACGTAAACAGTGCTTGATCGGTGCATATTTCTCTCCTGATTCAGACGAGACAACCTTTTCACTAGAGAAAGCAATATGTATAAAAGATTCATATTTTAGCCAGAGGCAATGGTTCTGACGGCACCCATTCACTGCAGAGGATCCATTAGTGAGCAAGTGATGTGATGCTAAATATCTCCAGATCTGTTCCAAACAAACTCATCTACACCTTGGGTGGCCTGAAGGTGAGTACATTTTCAGCAAATTTTCATTTTTGGGTGAACTATCCCTTTAAGAAAGACCAAATACATATTAATGCCGTATTAAACAAACATATATGGGTGCAGTGTCCAGATGTCCACACACTTTTGGCCATGAAGTTCATCTACAACTGGTCCACATACAGTGCAGCTAGAAACAATCACACTAAAGATAACTGATGAAGCAGAGGAAGCGCATGACTGAATTCATTTGTCATAGGAAGCACTGAAATCACAAAAATACTTTCTATAAGGCAGAAGCTTTAATGGAATCTATAACTTCAGAGCTGACACAGTAATGAAGTAAGGAATACAACACAATATAGTGTGTGTTTTCTGCAATAATTGTTTGTTTAGGGGCACACCATCTAGATAGATGTTCCCTTTCCTGTTTGCAAAATAATTTGGAAAACGTGTTAAGAAAATGCTGCACAAGAGTGCTGTAAGTTAAAGCGGCTGAAGCGGAAAGCTTTGTCAAAATTTTGATGGCAAAACAATTATTACCATCCAGCTGTAGGAATGCTTTTTTGCCGTAGTGTGGCTGCCAAAGTGGAAATGCTGGCTGCATTTTTTCCAAGTCAGGACTGAACAGATTTCTCCATAAAATGAGTAGTTTGGCAACCAATTATCCCTTTCATCACAGTATGAACATAGTGAGAGACAGTTGCTGTTATATACAGCCTTTTAAATGGGGAAAAAGCTTAATGGAAAACTGTATTTTCTATTGCTCTATCTCAACCCTACACCTAAACCTACTTCTCACACAAAACTACAGGCAATTTTAGATTTTCAAAAAACAACACCTTAATTCTTGTTTACTCATGGGGATTAAATTAAAACTAAAAATTATATACAGTATATATATTTAATTAATTATAATACAGACACACACATACACAAGTTGGGTTTCCATCATTCCATAATGGTTTTTCTACTGTACAAACTGTATTTTCTATTGCTCTATCCCAACCCTACACCTAAACTTACTTCTCACACAAAACTAAAGGCAATTAACAATGTCAAAAGTCCGTGGTATGACACAAAAGGACTTTTGCTGACAAATAAATGGGGATATCTGGGTGTAGGTAACACAGAAAAAAGTACACGTTGTTTATTTACATATACTACTGACATTGTAACAATACATAGTTTGTTTAAATATCGGCAACTTACCCTTTAAATGAATATTTTACCCAAAATTGAAAATCTGCTGAAAATGTACTCACCCTCAGCCCAGTGAATGGGTGCCATCAAGAATGAGAGACCAAACAGCTGATAAAAACATCACAATAATCCACACGACTCCAGTCTATTAATTAACATCTTGTGAAATGAAAACCTTTTGTTTTTAACCACCAACATGTTTGAAAATTTAATTTAGAACTATTTGGACTGTTTTCACGTAAACAGTGCTTGATCGGTGCATATTTCTCTCCTGATTCAGACGAGACAACCTTTTCACTAGAGAAAGCAATATGTATAAAAGATTCATATTTTAGCCAGAGGCAATGGTTCTGACGGCACCCATTCACTGCAGAGGATCCATTAGTGAGCAAGTGATGTGATGCTAAATATCTCCAGATCTGTTCCAAACAAACTCATCTACACCTTGGGTGGCCTGAAGGTGAGTACATTTTCAGCAAATTTTCATTTTTGGGTGAACTATCCCTTTAAGAAAGACCAAATACATATTAATGCCGTATTAAACAAACATATATGGGTGCAGTGTCCAGATGTCCACACACTTTTGGCCATGAAGTTCATCTACAACTGGTCCACATACAGTGCAGCTAGAAACAATCACACTAAAGATAACTGATGAAGCAGAGGAAGCGCATGACTGAATTCATTTGTCATAGGAAGCACTGAAATCACAAAAATACTTTCTATAAGGCAGAAGCTTTAATGGAATCTATAACTTCAGAGCTGACACAGTAATGAAGTAAGGAATACAACACAATATAGTGTGTGTTTTCTGCAATAATTGTTTGTTTAGGGGCACACCATCTAGATAGATGTTCCCTTTCCTGTTTGCAAAATAATTTGGAAAACGTGTTAAGAAAATGCTGCACAAGAGTGCTGTAAGTTAAAGCGGCTGAAGCGGAAAGCTTTGTCAAAATTTTGATGGCAAAACAATTATTACCATCCAGCTGTAGGAATGCTTTTTTGCCGTAGTGTGGCTGCCAAAGTGGAAATGCTGGCTGCATTTTTTCCAAGTCAGGACTGAACAGATTTCTCCATAAAATGAGTAGTTTGGCAACCAATTATCCCTTTCATCACAGTATGAACATAGTGAGAGACAGTTGCTGTTATATACAGCCTTTTAAATGGGGAAAAAGCTTAATGGAAAACTGTATTTTCTATTGCTCTATCTCAACCCTACACCTAAACCTACTTCTCACACAAAACTACAGGCAATTTTAGATTTTCAAAAAACAACACCTTAATTCTTGTTTACTCATGGGGATTAAATTAAAACTAAAAATTATATACAGTATATATATTTAATTAATTATAATACAGACACACACATACACAAGTTGGGTTTCCATCATTCCATAATGGTTTTTCTACTGTACAAACTGTATTTTCTATTGCTCTATCTCAACCCTACACCTAAACCTACTTCTCACACAAAACTACAGGCAATTTTAGATTTTCAAAAAACAACACCTTAATTCTTGTTTACTCATAAATTAAAAATTAAAACTAAAAATTATATACAGTATATATATTTAATTAATTATAATACAGACACACCAAGTTGGGTTTAAAAAACTTAATTCTTGTTTACTCATGGGGACCAAAAAATGTCCCCACAAGGTCAAGGATTATAGATATTGCCTTCTTTGTATACATATATATATAAAGTCAAAATTAACACCGCCACTGCCTTTTTCCAGTTCCACCATAATTTTTTTAAATCATTTTCTCCAACTTGAAATTTTCTTTTAACCCAAACTACAATGCACTACAATGATGTATATCTGCATTGATCATTTCATTCTGTAAAACAAACAAACAAAAACATGACATAAAAGCAACATTGTTTTCTGACAGACCAAGCACTTCCTAACCATGTTGCTGTTCTTTGTTGTTCTGTACACTGGCACGCATTGTCTCATACCAGTCCAACGATAACATCACATCAAAACCTTTCAACAAAATGAAGCTAAATTAAAGCTGCTAAGTAGAGTGTGCTGCACAGCCAGGAAATACTGAAACGGAGAACTCAAAACCCCAGAAAAAGAGCTAACTGACTGTTAATGACTGTCAGAAGAGCTTGCCAGCTCAGAGCGGCTTCTAATAACCAGAGCTGATTGTCATTCAGCTTGAGTTCTGAGGGATGCTGTGTTAAGAAATAACTCTGCCCCATCTGTGATCCAGCTCTTCCTCTGTGAGACCCATTAACGCTGAGAGTTAAGTATAGGGATCTGAGCTCATCTGCACCACGGATCGCTGCGCTCCCCTGCTCGGTGGGGCTGATAGCGTTACAGCTGACCGAACGCCGGCACTCGCCAAAGGGGTCGATGATAGGATGTGTTTACAGACCTGTGTGAGGTCACTAAGTCGCAGTGGGTCACCTACTTTCTGATGCTCATGCATCTTCTCAAAGCCTAGGCTCCACAACCAGGGTGAATGTCTGGAGAGAGAGAGAAATAGAGAGAAATACTGGAAAAGGCTTAATTCCACCCAACTGGTGGCAAATGTTAATTTAGAATTTAAGCCTGACTTAAAGCTCAAAGTAATTGTAGGGGATCAAACCATAGTACCATTTTAATTTTTAATTTTGCTGTTCTAGCAGTCACATATGCCTTTGCAAAATAATAATGAAAAAAATAAAGCCAAATATTGATTATATAACATGGTAGTTTCAGTGAACTAATATTTCAAAGTACTTGTGCGAAACACAGAGGAGTTCTTTTCTGTTTAACCAGAAATAATGTGCAAGACTAAAAGATTACTTTACTAAAGAATTTCCACAATAAAAAGTAGACTATACGTTGCTTTTTGTTGTTGTTGTTGTTCCTTCTCCATCTCAATCTGACATGAATCACCAGGGAAGGACCAAAACAAAAGCTAAAGACAAATCATAAATGTGGAGCCACACGCAGAAATAAAAAAAGATGGGTAAAGTATTGACATCTTTTCAGGGTTATAAGACAAACCTCAATAACAGCTAAAATGCCTCTTCAAACATCTTTTCAAAAAACCGATGTCACTCAAAAACAAATGCTTCTGAAGAGTCTGAACAATTTTATCGAGTGAGAAACTCTTTTTGTTGCACACGAAAATGAAACAACTCTCTTCAGGGGCCAGATTCACAAACGATAATCTTAAGACAAAAAAAATCTTAGGATAAATAAAATGTGTATAAGAAAGTTCCCAAATGGTATTCAAAAAAAAAAAAAACCTTAAGATGTTCTCTGAGAAAATTGTGGCATCATTTCATTCATGTTATTCCAAATCTGTATGACTCATTATCTTTCTTCTGTGGAAGACAAAATAAATATTTTTGAAGAATTAAAAAAATTTTCATGGCCATCGACTTACATTATTTAAAATGTGACTTTTCTACAAACAAACAAATAAAAAAAATAAAAATTAAAAAACTGTTTTGGGTGAACTACAGCTGGAATTTCCTATCAAGGCTCTCTAAGCCCACAAGAATGATAAGTCTACAAGTATAAATGAAATGTTGTAGTAGTAGAGGTAGCATGTATGTATGTATAGTATTATAAAATTGAAAATTTTATATTAACAACACCCCAATATGTTTATTAAACATCTCATCTAAGACAACAGTGAGAATATCTTACTGTCAAAAATGTGATTTATGATTGAGACATTTTTTTCAAGAATTTAAATTCTTAAGAACAAAAAAAAAAAACTTTTCTGTAATTAAAACTTTTTTGCCTTTTTTATTTTTGCTTTTCTTGAGAAGTGTTTGGTTTATAAAGAAATAAAGATAAAAAGTCCTAAAGAAGTATTTTCAGTAATTATTTTTTTATTATTATTATTAGTAAATAAGATTAGAAAAAAAAATTGAAGATAAGATTAATTTTATTCCTACAGATGTTCATTGAATCCGGCCGCAAGAGAGTATAAGATCTTCACGTCAGAGCAAATGAGTACATATTTATAAGGCTATTATTCTAATCTCTAAACTCTATTCTAATCTCTTTTTTATTCTATTTTTCTAATGGTACTACTTGGCCTTGGAGAACCCTGAGCATATCTCTACAAAATAAAACCAAGTGCAGAACACCTTGTTTTACTTAACCATACTACTTATTATAGTCCCTGATCCTTGAGTACAAACCAGATTATAAACCTCTTGTTTTGCAAACCCCTTCAAGCCTGCTATATCTAAGCACAGATATATTTGTGGGTCTAAAACAGCAACAAAAAGTGGTCTTATAAATATTGCACAAGAAAAATTCAGTGTAAGGTTTTCATCTCTAAAAGGCTTTAACTTTTAAATGTAAAATGAACAAAATTGACAATGGAAAAGGCATTGAAGCAAACACAGTGATTTGAACTGTACACTGCATTATCTCTGCTAGCCTGTGATTTGAAAGGCAGTACGTGGAGCAGCACTGATGGATCTGAAAGGAGTCTAATAATTGGGAGCCAGAGTCAGACGTGAGAAGATAAACTGAGAAAGGAAATGTCTGTGCTGCTCTCGGGTCAGAGTTCCTAAGAGAAGAGGGAGTCTGGTTCTCCAATCGGGTGCTGCAATCGGGAATTATTGATTTATGTGTTGCTATCAAGTGATAGCACTGGGACGGCCATTCCTCTATTCATCTGTTCCAGAGGTTCGGTTTTCCTGCACAAAGAGCAAACAAACACAAAAACACACCTAGCCACCCTGCCAGATCTGCAGGAGCTGGGGGAGGTAATCCCTTTGTGTGGCTTTCAAACAGAGCTGTAGATTCAGGGTCTCATCCATTCTAGGTGATTGGTAATTTAACGTGTGATTTCGGGCCCCGCAGACGGAAGAGTTTGCCAAGTGTTAGGGGTTTCTTATCCGTATTGAGTTTCCTGGTTGGGATTAGTGTAATGGGGAAGCTTACGGCAAGCGTCCACAGCCTTTTCTGGGATCAAACTTGATTTAATTGCTTTGCCTTCTGTTTTTTTTTTTTCATCTGAAAGCCGAGACCAACAGCTTGAGTGGCATGAGCGGTTTCATCCATCTAGGTATTCACGATTACTTCTCAACTCTAAACCTAAACACATACTGGTAAAAAATGTATAGCCTGAATGCACTGTAAGTCGCTTTGGATAAAAGCGTCTGCTAAATGCATACATTAAATTAATTAATTAAAATGAAACCTCACTCATTTGACAAGGAAGTTTGCCACTATACACATAAAAAAAAAAAAATCTTTAAAGTCAGTGTTAAATTAAAATTGAGTCTATTTATGTTTATAATGCACGCTACGGGTCTCATTGTAAATCATTGATCATCATTACTCTAAGTAAATAAATAAGTGAATACATAAATAAATATCTTCATAATTTACGTAAGCAACAGGCTAAATCACACAAGCAAGAAAGCTGTTGTTCCAATGGGGAGTTCATAAACTATTCATTCGTTTCGTTTGTCCGTGACAAAGGAACATTGAGAAATGAATTAATAATTTATGTTTCTCATAATTAATTTTTGGCTTCCTTTTAATTATTTCCTATTTCAGAATATGATCAAAGATTGAGTATGTGGACATGTTCAGGGAATCTGGATATTTGAAAAATTTTAAACTCATATACTCAAACGACCAACATTACTTGAATAAAAACGATCTGTGAATCTCATTCAGCAAAATGAACTAAAGTCACTAAAAAATCCGATCTTCCCAACAAAGCTGTGCTATACAGACCAACAGTGTGACTGAGAATGTGATATTCATTTTATACAACAAAATCAATAAACAAGAAGTTAATGTTGAACAACTTACATTTCCTTTGCTAACAAAAATATTTCCAAACAAAGCCAAAGAAGGAGCGCCTTTTCAGTGTCACCAAGCCATACACACTGCATGGTGGGTCTTCCTGAATGAATCGATGTATAAGAAATTGGTTGAGTAAATGATTCAATGAGGACACTTGTTTCATTCCTGGAATACTTAAGGACACTATAAGGACACATAACTTGTTTCATTCCTGAATGAATCATTTAATGAATCAGTTGAGTGACTGATTCAATTATTCACTCACAAAATACAGCCCTTGTTTTATTCCTAAATGAATCTGTTTTTGAACATGAAATCGGTTCAACAAAATGTTATGGTTTTTTTTATACTGTTGCTTGTCACCACCAACTGGCTTAACAATGTAACTTGCAATAGAAAATTAAGTAAAAGTAACATGGCTTGAAAGCAATTTATATTGTTCTTAAGGAACAAGAGGTGGACAATCAGTCAAAATGTGATTTAAACAAAATTAAAGTGATTTGAGGGCTTCCAGCTATGGCTAATCAAGCAAGCCATGTGGTCGGAAATATGGTAGATTAAAAATGCATTGAATAGAATGTAAGTGCATTCATTGGATTGTAAAATTATGCTAATATGGAAATAACAGCTGCTGATTTAATAATTCATGGCCTATGCCCCTTCAGAGAAGACAGAGACACAAGATCAAGTGAAGGCACATAGGACAAGAAAAAGATGGAACTCTGGAGCAAAAATGAAAGAAATGGCCAGGGCATTTACCTTAGTGCAGAACGTTGATTAAAACTGTTGACTAAAAAACGAAAAAGAAAGAGATAACAGAAAAGACTGGGTGACTTTTGAAAGTTTTGAAAAAGATCTGAATTTCATTTCACTCCTACATTCCCAGGAAGGATGGTGACATGCATAATAAAGACCAGCTAATTCTTAGATTAACTAATTTGGCACATGCTTTTCAACAAGGTCATCACAGGTTGCACAATTAGACTCTTGACATCTCTCATATACTGTACTATTTGTGCAGGGATGGGCAGTATTTCAGATACATGCATTTAAAATACATATTTGAAATACAAAATACTATTTTGTATTTTAAAGCCTTTGGAAAAAATTCAAATGTAATTTGTATTTAAATACATTTAAGATTAGTATTTTAGTATTTTCAAACTACATCAAATACGTTCCAGTCAACTTCTTTATCAGGGTGATGATTTGTGCATTAACTAGTCCAGATACGCCCCTCCCCCCAACCCCAACATTCAAGCATATGAGCTACAACTGCATTCGGCTTGGGTGAGCGGCTTTTCTGGAATAAGAGAAGATGAGGATGTCATGGTCAATTGTACTTGTTGATTAAAGTTAAAATAATGCATCATTCAGATTTGCCTTCAGTTAACATGAAAGAAGAAAAGAGCTCCAACAAGGGAAAAAAATAGCATTAGCCAATCAGTTTTGATAGTTAATCGGTTGTTGTTTTTATCAACTAGCTTGTCAAATGTGTTTAAAGCATTACTGCATGATCGGGCTGGGTGATATGACAATACATATCGGGGCGATGGTATAAAGTGGGAATAGTTCAATCAAGTGTGAATTGATTGAACTTTTTCTAAATCGTTTACATAGAAAACGGCCAGTCGGGGTAAGCAAATATATCCATGCAGCTTTTAGTGGGAAAACGTTGGAGTGAAAAAAGAATCATTGATGAATGGTTGAGTAAAAAAGTGTGATGTGCTTGGTGCAATTGACCTATCGGTAAGCCCCGCCCCCCTTAGTTACTGTTGCGAACGCGGACAAACAAACTGAGTTGCTAACTGTCTTTCAATGACAGCTGTCAGTGTGAAAACCTTGTCCCAATATCTTTTTGATAAATTTTGGACACAGAAGGACCACCATTATATGCCATGGAGGGATATATAAAAGATTTAAAAATAAATATTGCGGGTATTAATTTGGTAGCGAGGGTTTACAGATCACAATGCAAGCGGGAGAAGCCTCATGTTACGTTCGTCACGATCGCAGATAACAACATCCCAGATCAACACTGTTCATGTATCGCAGGGTACGATTAAATTAATTTACATTTAACCAGTTTAATATGAAGAGACAGTGAAATGTAGAACTTCGTTTGTGTGTTTTTGCCCTACACTGTACAAGACGCGAGAACAGTCCGCTATTTAGGTTTGTATGGACTCACTAACTTTAACGTTAGCTAGTTTTAGCCAGAGATACCTTGCTAACGCACAAGATGACATTAACGTTCTGCTTGAGCAGATGAAAATTGTAACTTCATGAGAGTATGCAACCAGAAAACGAACGTTTTTGTCTTCATTGGGATTGGGGGTGAATGCTTTGGGACATTTTGCTCCGTTTTGTTTGGGTTTAGGAAATAGAATAAAAGAAATTCTATTGCCCATCCTCTCAGGATACCTGGAATCACTGTTACAAGTACCCCAGGCACATCGTTTTTCCATTTTTGAAGCATAAACCCCATAAAAATGATTCGAGCTTCGGATCTTCCCATGTTTCTCTATGGCGCTGAAACCTACAGTTCCGCTCCCCGTGCAACTGATACTCGACTGCCATTGGCTCATCTGCGTTCAAGGGGAGGGGCTTACCGATAGGTCAATTGCACTTATTATAAGTGCAGTATGCCGCGAAAGGAAATTCAAGTTCACACTCACACATTGGCAGGCAGTTTTTTTTGTGCGCGCTCTGAGAAGGAGTAGAACGTTGACAAGTAGGCCTACACTTTTGAATAAATGCCCCTTCACTACGCAGCTGCCACTTTCTCTCGCACTGGAAGCGGTTTATGCAGTTGAAGCCTTGTTTTTACTTTCGCCTGCCTCTACATCGTGAACCTGCTGACTGCACGCGCTCCTCCATAAATGGTCACAGCCTTTTTGACACTTGCTTGACACTTTTTATACACTTGTTCGCCTTTGTATAATTCTGTGAAACGACAGGGGGCGACTTGGAGTAATTGTTCTCCTAACCATCAGAAAGCCGCGGTGAGAGAAATAGTTTGCCAAGCAATCATTTTGTGAGAAGTTTATGAATAAATTGATTTCTTCATTTATAAACTGATAAGGTTGTGGGTCATTTTGGAAGACACATGTTAAGATATTTTTGAGTACACAACTTAAACCCACACAAAAGAATCCAATCGTGTAAAAGTCAGTAAACTTGAGATTATGATTTGTGACATTAGAACAAAACATACTGTATGAATAACATATGTATAACACTAAATTGAACAATACTAACTGAACAATACTAATTATTGATTACAATACTTATACAAACACTGATGAATGGTACACCACAAAAAAAATTCTTCAGCTTTTGGTTTTTGGCAGTACTAATTTGAATAAACTTCATATACAACAAAATAAACTTTACATGAAATAAATATGAAAAGTTTTTTGTATGTTTTTAGTTTTGCACTTCCTACATGGCAGGGGAAGGGAAGTGGTATGTAAAATGGAAACTGTCATTTCTAAGCAATTGTACACATCTATATGATTTTTTGTTTGTTTGTTTGATTTTTTTTGCATTCAGAATACAGAATTGCCTACACTGGATGGCCAATTTCACATGTATTTTGTGTATTTTCAAAATACAAAATACTGTTTTTCTATTTAAATACATTTTTCCACACAGTATTTTGTATTTTTATTTTAAATACATTTTCATGTATTTATGCCCATCTCTGTATGTGTGTCAATTACAAGAGCACTCTACTTTTTGACAGTCATTTCAAGGTTAGGCTTATTATCATTAACTAAACCTAAAACTATTAAAACCAGTTTTGGTAATTAAAATAATAGTGAAATAAAATACAACTAGATAAAGTTTGTCAAGACAAACTTTATGTTCACTTGGGAAAGCCTGGCCAGAATTTTGAAGTAGACTAAAGTAGTGGTAAACAGTTTTAAGTCTGGATATTTTAAGTAGTTACACATTTGAATAAGTAGTTTCAACAGCTCGAACTTTGAAGATTTTAAAGACAGACAGACAGACAGACAGACAGACAGATAGACATAGATAGATAGATAGATAGATAGATAGATCATTCTTAGCATGTTGCTAGCACATTTAGCATGTTTCTAGCATGTTTTAATTAGCACACTGTTAACATTTTCTAGCATGTTT
Organism: Sinocyclocheilus anshuiensis; assembly: GCF_001515605.1. Classification (NCBI taxonomy): domain Eukaryota; kingdom Metazoa; phylum Chordata; class Actinopteri; order Cypriniformes; family Cyprinidae; genus Sinocyclocheilus; species Sinocyclocheilus anshuiensis. The sequence goes on along the minus strand of NW_015546055.1, from coordinate 1,095,467 downwards.
AACATGTTTCTAACATGTTTAGCATGTTGCTAGCATGTTTTAACACATTGTTAGCATTATAATTGCTAACTGGTAAAGAAATAAAAGCTAAAACTGAAACAAAATAAAAATAAAGTAAATATTAATAAAACATTAAAAACTATAACAGGATATAAAGCTAATGCTAAAATTGCACTTATTCGTTCTCATGCAAACTAATGCTCATAGGCTCATAGCAACAGGTTATTGAGATGAAAAAAATCAGTGCAATTTACAATCATTAGCTCACCAAAATTGTTTAAGGACACTTCCAAACAAGTACTCTGAATGTGTGCACTTTAAGTGTGACTTTTTTTGTCAAGATCACTAGTGTTTGAAAGGTACACAGCCTGTGCTCCAAATCCAGCCCCTCCCCTTCACTACTGCATTGCTACAGGACATATCTCACCTTGAAAGGTGCCCTGCCTCAAGACCCCAAATTTAAAAACTACAAAATAACTATTTTCTCTTAAGTTGAAACTTTTAATCTGTAGCTTAAGCGAGGATTGACAGGAACCTTGCATGCTTGCTCAATGCCACACATCAGAGATGACGAAAAAGGTTAGACAGGTGGGGTGGGGGGACCTTTTAGCAACAGCTTCGTTCAAATGAACATAGAGCCGAGAATACGTATATTTTTGTGTTCTTAGCTGAGCTAAACACTTTATGACACTCTATGACAAATGAAATGCTAGCATGCTGAGACCAGCAGAAATGTCAAGCTGAAAGAAATCTGCCCCAAACGTTCGGAACAGTTACCACCCATGGAGTTCTTACATCAGGTTCATTCTCAGATGATTTACAATCCCTGGTTTCTGGAAAAACATTGTACTGCATATTGACAGCTTTATGGCTTTGTGTTTTATGGCTCCAAGGCTATTGTTTGTTTTCTTCCTTCTTTAACCTCTGAAGTTTCCATTACTGTACTAATGTCTCTCAAACAAACCTTACTGAGAGCTCTCCATGTGTTTTTACAAAGTATCTCATGCTAGCTGTGATGCTCCGGGATCAGGTATCGTCCTGTCACTACTAATCTCAGACACCATTTAACAAAAACCTAAAGTGAGCCAGGAACAGCTGGTGTTTTAAGAGGCTTTGTGAATATGGGCCATTGTGATTACAGGAAAACAAGAAATCAGAGAGGGTCGGGATTTAGCTGCCTGCTGGCTGGCGGCAGGCCAGCTGTGAGAGTAGTAAGGAACTGCAAGGTGGTGTAAGATAGTCAAGGTGGGAGAGAACTAGACAGACAGTAGGGGGTCAGACAGTTGAGTGTGTCTCTGTAGGGGGGTTCGAATGTTTGGAGTGAACCGCAGGGAGTAAAATTGCAACAAGTGAGATGGGACATGTTGGTGAGATGGTTTTGATGGGTTTGACTTTTGTGCATTTTATTTTATTAGCTTTTGGGTCAACTGTATTCTAGTGTAGAAATAAAAGTTTATGTTTAGCAGATTTAGCAATGAAAAAATGGAGCAAAAAATACTGATGCCCTACACAGATTATTGTCCGATCTATTATTTTATTCAAGGTGCATTAAATTCATTAAAAGTGACAGTAAAGACTTTTGCATTGTTACCAAAAATTCTCAAGTACAGTTTTCTTTTGGAATTTCTATTCATCAAAGAATTCAAAAGAAAAATTATTAAAAATGTACAAAATTATTAAGCAGCACACACATTTTTTTTCCTGTGAGAAATGTTTCTTGAGCATCAAATCAACATATTAGAATGATTTCTGAAGAATCATGTAACACTTAAGACTGGAGTAACAGCTGCTGAAAATTCAGCTTTGCCATCACAGGAATTAATTACATTTTAAAATATTATTTTAATATGATTTAGTGTTATTTTATATATTATTTAAAATATTTATCTTTAATTGTAATAACATTTCACAATATTATTATTGTTTTTATGTAATTTTCATCAAATGGCCCAAACCTTTGAATGGTAGTGTATTAGGACCAAAAGTACTCTATTAAAATCTCTGCACTAAAGCCAAAAATATATAATAATAATAATAATAATAATAATATAATCTGTCAAATATTTAATTTGTATTAAGTTGTCTATATTTGTCTCCACTATTAAAGTAGAGTTTGATGTATATGCCTAAAAAATAAAAACTGAGAATTACAGTATACTGTACATATGTTTTTTTTTATTTTGTCACTAAACACAAAATAATCAGAATATAATAATTTAAAAAAAACTATTGTAATTTATCCATCTGCCAACTTCCAACCATGAAGCAAAATGAAATATGTAAAAATATTTTTTCTTTTCCCTTAAGTTTTACATCCTCCCTGGCCCCTAACAGCCTCTTAGACCCCAGTTTGAACATTTCTGAACAGAAGCCTTTATTTTTTTTTTAACTTAAAAAAGGGATGAGCCTTTAAATATGTCCAACCCAAACTTCCTGTTAGAAAATAAACCAATATGCATTTTGAGACATTATGGAAATACTGTTTCTCCAACTCCCAAACTATTCCTAGAAAAATAACAAAACTTCACGTCCTCTCAGAATGACTTAAAGTTTCAGATAAAAGGCTAAGTGCAGCACTGACCTGAGCAAAACAACATCTAGCAATTATGAATCTACTCAATAGCTCACTAAGTGATAGAAGAAGCCAGCCGTATTGAAAAGAGGTCTGGTAAATCTCGCCAGCAGCATCCCGCTCGGCCCACAAACTCAGATTCGCAGTCTTCTGCTCAGTCTGTTGGCCTTTAATTAACTATTGATTGGCATGGCGTTTTGAGAAATCTCCACTAATAAAACTGTAGCCACCGCAGGTCAGAGTGGTGTTTAAACTTTTATGACAAAATGAAGTTGGCAAACAAAAGGATGCTGACCTTGTGTTGAAAAGATTTATCCATATCAGAATAGCATATTTTTGTGTATGTAGTTGAACAGATTTACCCATCCACATATATCAGAATAGCATGTTTTCGTGTATGTAGATATTTTGAAAGGGGAAATCTGGTGCAAAAGGTTCTGTGCTGTAGTACAAAGTATTTTTATTTTATCTCTCAGCTAAAGAGAGCAGCTGCAAAGGAAGTGTAGGTCTAGGGTACATCAAGATGGTGTGGCGCCTCGATTGGCATCAAATGAACAACCCACTGGTTCCTGTTTTGGAGCCAATATTTACCCAAGGATTAATCCTCTTTAAAAAATTCAGCATTGGCATAAAGATGGCAGCTTTGAACACTGCTAGGCTCTTCAGAGGGATTACCTGCCTTACTGACAGGATATTTCACAGACATAGCAGTTGCCCTTACCACAGTAAAACTGCAGTATGATTGCAGTATTACGTCAATTTAGGCAGTAAAACAGTTTTGTGTAGTACAAAGATTCTGCACTGCACAATGAAGAACTGTACTGTAATTAAATACTTCAGTACTTAAAGGGGTAGTTCACTTTCAAATGAATTGTCCTTATTTACTCATCCTTGATAATATCTCAGTCTTCCTTACATAAAGCTATTCAGAAGACTTTTATATGAGGACACAAACTTCATGATATCGAGAGCTGTTTTGAAAGTTCACTTCAAGAATTTTTCACCATTTTGTTTGAGAAAAACTGAAACTCAAAGATCTTCAGAAATTATGAAAGAAATACTTCTATTGTACACTAAAATGTACTTCTCAAAGTAATAGTAATAATATTTAAGGAATATCATACAACCAATATATTTTTCATCCATGTTTTAATTTATAGAGTTCTGTTGTACAGCATCTTATTTGACAAAAAAATTTATAAAAATGCAATGTTTTGTTGTAAATTAATTGTTATATTTTAATTATTACATTTTAAAACATTAAGTTGTTAAAGTTTTAATAATTAATTTCATTTGACACCATTTTGATTATAAATTTGTATTAAATCATAGAACACACAATCCAGAAAAAAGAAAAAATCAAGGAATATCATACAACCAATATATTTTTCATCCATGTTTTAATTTATAGAGTTCTGTTGTACAGCATCTTATTTGACAAAAAAATTTATAAAAATGCAATGTTTTGTTGTAAATTAATTGTTATATTTTAATTATTACATTTTAAAACATTAAGTTGTTAAAGTTTTAATAATTCATTTCATTTGACACCATTTTTGATTATAAATTTGTATTAAATCATAGAACACACAATCCAGAAAAAATAAAAAATCAAATGGTAAATGAATATTGTGATAAATATTGACATTGTATGATATGGACAAAAAACAATTGTGATAATATTTTGGCCATATTGCCCAGACTAGTACTGCATAATTCCACAAAAAATGTGAAGCAGCAAAAACTTTAAAACTGATGATAATAAGAAATGTTTATTGAGCACCAAATCAGCGTATTAGAATGATTTCTGAAATATCATGTGACACTGAATACTGGCATAATGGCTGCTGAGAATTCAGCTTTGCCATCACAGGAATAAATTACATTTTAACATGTAGAAAACAGTTATTTTAAATTGTAATAATTTTTCACAATATTACTTTTTCAGTATTTTTGACTAAATAGATGCAGCCTTGGTGAGCATGAGAGACTTCTTTCAAAAACATAAAAAGTGTAATTATTACAAACTTATAAACACAAGCAGTCATGCAGTACGACTATATTTTAGTAAAGTATAACTGTAGGCCACTGTAACTGTAGTACAAGTGCAGTTCAAAGCAGTTCTCAACAGCACAAACAATTGCAGTTACAGTTTAGTACAATACAAGTTAAAATGAATACAAAACAACTGCAGTTTAGTCCAGTAGAGCCAGAGTCCAGAGAGAAATGTGTATGACATTTACTGCAAAATGGGTGTAGTTACTGTGCAACTACAGCTGTTGGCATAGTAACGGTGGCAGTTTTCATGAATAACATGCTATAATACTAGACTATAGACTATAATACTAGTTTCATATTGTGCATACATTCTTTATTTGTGATCTCTAATATTTCAAATATTGTGAGCTGCTATTGCAGTTCTTGAGAATAGATACAGCACAGTTCAGATGCAGGGAACTGGGGGTCTAGACACTGTATGAAACACTTTAGTACAACTGTGATAATTTGGATGCATATATGCATTTTTTAGTGTTGCTGTTGTACTGCGTCCAATTCTCTACACTTGTACAATTCAATAACTGCTGTTATTTTTGCATGGGTCATTATGGACATTCAAGGGCTGATGGGAGATTTACTGCTGGAAATTATGAAATGAAAAAAAAAAAAATCACCTCTCTGTATGAAACACTTTAGTACAACTGTGATAATTTGGATGCATATATGCATTTTTTAGTGTTGCTGTTGTACTGCGTCCAATTCTCTACACTTGTACAATTCAATAACTGCTGTTATTTTTGCATTGGTCATTATGGACATTCAAGGGCTGATGGGAGATTTACTGCTGGAAATGATGAAATGAAAAAAAAAAAATCACCTCTGATGCTCAAGGAAACTGTGGCTATTATCACCAGTCTAGCAGGGATATTAAAAACACCCACTTGTGCTGTCTAATAAGACTTTAATAATTAAACATTGCACATTATGTTTTTAAATGATGCTTTATTTAAATCTACCTCTTTGATGAGTTAATTAATTGGAGAGGACTTGTAAACATGAAATCTACTCCGTGCAAAAGTAAAAAATATGTGAGTCTCAGATATTCACACACATCGACTTCACTTCATTTGGATTGCCTAACTTTTCAAATATTCACTCAATTAGGTCATTTGGAATCTAGCGATTCAATATATTTACTTTAATTAATCCCTGATTGGATTGCGAGCGCTAATAAATTACTTTATTTTAACTTTAATAAATGCTATTCAGAGAGCAAAAGGGAATAATAAGAGAGAAAAACACAATCAATATCCAGCATGTTGCAAAACAACTGTGCAGTTACATCTGAATCATGCTGGATAGCTGTCTGAGTTGGCATGGGAAATTTGGGACAGATCCATATGAATATATTCATTGAATATGGACACAGTCATTTCGTTATGCAGATGTCACCGGGGGACATTCGTTCTGTGATGTGTACTTGAAAATATTCATTTCTCTTCACTTATGCAACAGTCAAACTTTCTCCCCTTTTCCTCCAATTAGCCTCATGTTCTGTGCCAGCAGTTAACAAGTGCAATGCTGCAATGTCATTGAATCCAGGGGCTTTAGCTCAATTAAGCGCTTTAAAGTCTGGGAGAATATAATATTAGCTATTTTTGGAGGGATTGTTAGAAATTCTGGAAGTCCAAAAATGAAAGAATATGACATATATCCCAAATTAAGTCTGAATTATGTCCAGCAGACAGATAGTGGGACAACTAAGACGTTGGCACTGGAAATGAAACCCTTTTATGATGATATCAAATAGAAGTGACCTCTTCAGCAGAAGATTACTGCCCATAGGGAAATCTATTGCCCCTTGGGTAAAACAGCATTGTAAAGCTCTAAAAACAAAAACAGACAAAATAAAATAACTAAATTGCTTGTGCAATCTATCAAATTAAGTGTGCACTTTGTTGGCATGGAGTAATTGTCCTGTAGATTCAGTAGACAAAAACTCCATAAAACATTTATAAGCAAACCATTGTAAAGAGTGTAAGTCTATCCCTCAGTGTTTTTGTCTGCATTAAATTCAATATCGCGTCTAACCTGACTAAGATATATTGAGATAAATGAGAATTCTATCAGATAGATTTCTCCAGTTATAATAGACTTTTTTGGCAGAACTGATAAGACTGAAAGACATTTTAATCAGCAGACCACCTTACTCACCTTTTTTATAAACACTTTTAGTATAGTAAAATATAGTATACATAAAATATAGAACCGTATAATCTTGAAGAAACCTTAGTTGAATTTGTTTGAGAGTTTAAGGTTCTTTATTCCCCTTTGGTTTTTAAATCTGTAACTGTCAAAAAATGGTTTCAGAGCCACTTCATCATTGATTTTTCAGAGCTCAACGCTTCAGACTCTCAACAGACTTTCAACAGGTTCTTAATATCTTTTTTAAAATATAAATTTTAACTTGTAATTGAGAGAGTTGAGTTTATGCATAAACATCCCCATGCCAACATAGTGGGGTAAAAACATCATATTAACATAAAATAAATAAATAATAAAATATAATAATAATACTCTAATATTAATGTAAAATGTACTATTATTAAAAGGTTCTTTATATTACCATTACCATTCTGTATAGCACTTTCAAAGCATGGAATGTTATAAAAGAGTTCTATTTAGCACAAAACAACCAATCAGAATTGAGAGATAACTTTTCAGGAAATGTCAGTTTTAGGCTTACAATCAGGATTAGGTGCTTTTACACCCTTGTTAATCAGCTATCATTGCCCTCTGATTTTAGAAATAAATTATGGGTAAGGTTAGATTTAGGGGTAGGGATTGGGTTAAGTCTGTACTTTGGACAGTAATTTTGATCCAGGATCAACTCACCTCTGATGCTCAAGGAAACTGTGGCTATTATCACCAGTCTAGCAGGGATATTAAAAACACCCACTTGTGCTGTCTAATAAGACTTTAATAATTAAACATTGCACATTATGTTTTTAAATGATGCTTTATTTAAATCTACCTCTTTGATGAGTTAATTAATTGGAGAGGACTTGTAAACATGAAATCTACTCCGTGCAAAAGTAAAAAATATGTGAGTCTCAGATATTCACACACATCGACTTCACTTCATTTGGATTGCCTAACTTTTCAAATATTCACTCAATTAGGTCATTTGGAATCTAGCGATTCAATATATTTACTTTAATTAATCCCTGATTGGATTGCGAGCGCTAATAAATTACTTTATTTTAACTTTAATAAATGCTATTCAGAGAGCAAAAGGGAATAATAAGAGAGAAAAACACAATCAATATCCAGCATGTTGCAAAACAACTGTGCAGTTACATCTGAATCATGCTGGATAGCTGTCTGAGTTGGCATGGGAAATTTGGGACAGATCCATATGAATATATTCATTGAATATGGACACAGTCATTTCGTTATGCAGATGTCACCGGGGGACATTCGTTCTGTGATGTGTACTTGAAAATATTCATTTCTCTTCACTTATGCAACAGTCAAACTTTCTCCCCTTTTCCTCCAATTAGCCTCATGTTCTGTGCCAGCAGTTAACAAGTGCAATGCTGCAATGTCATTGAATCCAGGGGCTTTAGCTCAATTAAGCGCTTTAAAGTCTGGGAGAATATAATATTAGCTATTTTTGGAGGGATTGTTAGAAATTCTGGAAGTCCAAAAATGAAAGAATATGACATATATCCCAAATTAAGTCTGAATTATGTCCAGCAGACAGATAGTGGGACAACTAAGACGTTGGCACTGGAAATGAAACCCTTTTATGATGATATCAAATAGAAGTGACCTCTTCAGCAGAAGATTACTGCCCATAGGGAAATCTATTGCCCCTTGGGTAAAACAGCATTGTAAAGCTCTAAAAACAAAAACAGACAAAATAAAATAACTAAATTGCTTGTGCAATCTATCAAATTAAGTGTGCACTTTGTTGGCATGGAGTAATTGTCCTGTAGATTCAGTAGACAAAAACTCCATAAAACATTTATAAGCAAACCATTGTAAAGAGTGTAAGTCTATCCCTCAGTGTTTTTGTCTGCATTAAATTCAATATCGCGTCTAACCTGACTAAGATATATTGAGATAAATGAGAATTCTATCAGATAGATTTCTCCAGTTATAATAGACTTTTTTGGCAGAACTGATAAGACTGAAAGACATTTTAATCAGCAGACCACCTTACTCACCTTTTTTATAAACACTTTTAGTATAGTAAAATATAGTATACATAAAATATAGAACCGTATAATCTTGAAGAAACCTTAGTTGAATTTGTTTGAGAGTTTAAGGTTCTTTATTCCCCTTTGGTTTTTAAATCTGTAACTGTCAAAAAATGGTTTCAGAGCCACTTCATCATTGATTTTTCAGAGCTCAACGCTTCAGACTCTCAACAGACTTTCAACAGGTTCTTAATATCTTTTTTAAAATATAAATTTTAACTTGTAATTGAGAGAGTTGAGTTTATGCATAAACATCCCCATGCCAACATAGTGGGGTAAAAACATCATATTAACATAAAATAAATAAATAATAAAATATAATAATAATACTCTAATATTAATGTAAAATGTACTATTATTAAAAGGTTCTTTATATTACCATTACCATTCTGTATAGCACTTTCAAAGCATGGAATGTTATAAAAGAGTTCTATTTAGCACAAAAAAGGTTCCGCTATTGTTAAAAGCTGAAGAACCCCAATCTGGTACAGTTTAGGACCATTTTTCTTAACAGTGTATCAGGGCCATTTTGCACCAAGAAGTCTCAGTACAACAATTAGCATTCTTAGCAAAGTTTGCAACTTCAGCTGTCAGATCTTAACTCCACTGAAAGAACCTGCTAGTCACTAAATTAGTATCACATTCTGCATATGGCAGCTGCTGTGTGCTTTTTCTGAAGGTTTTTTTTTAATTAGACATTTAAGTAGAAGACTTTCCTGGAGTTGGTTCTTTTTTTGTTCCAAAACGCACTTAAAAGCACTTCAGTCAACGCGACACTGCTGATCGTGTGGCGAGTGTTTTAATGCAGGAATGCCAACACACAGCTGTGAGCAGCTGTCTACTCTCTTTCTCTCTCTCTCTCATATCACAGCTCGACTCTCTTCTAAACTCAGATGCTTTAAATAATGACAGCGGAGAGACAGAGAAAAGCCTGATCCTTGATAAGGACCTCACACTAAACCATCAGTCATTTGCAAGGCATAAAATTCAAATTAACACGTTATAGCCTTGCTACCATCAGTGCACTTTTGTATTAGCTGTTAATTATTCTTTAATTGTTCACTGCAGCAATAATTACCCATCTGAAAAACAGCTTAAAC
>NW_015546055.1:1075037-1085080 GCF_001515605.1 Sinocyclocheilus anshuiensis | reverse complement strand
CCGCTGAGTACAACGATAGAGCTTGAAAGATCAAAGACAATTTTTAATATAACTCCGACTGGATTCGTCTGAAAGAAAGTCATATACACCTAGGATGCATCGTGGGTGAGTAAAACACAGCCTAATTTTTATTTTTGGGTGAACTAACCCTTTAAGCGGTGGTCGCGCTGGTGAACGTGATACCAAGTACAACATGTTCCAATCAACCAATCAGAATTGAGAGATAACTTTTCAGGAAATGTCAGTTTTAGGCTTACAATCAGGATTAGGTGCTTTTACACCCTTGTTAATCAGCTATCATTGCCCTCTGATTTTAGAAATAAATTATGGGTAAGGTTAGATTTAGGGGTAGGGATTGGGTTAAGTCTGTACTTTGGACAGTAATTTTGATCCAGGATCAACAAAAAATGTTGATCCAGGAACATGTCTTACTTGGCAAAATCACGGTGACCTAAGTGGGGGTTGGGCATTCTTTAGCGGGTCCGGCTGAGTGATAAACCATAAGAAAGCTGTGAAAGACCAGAAAACCATATAAGCTGTGTTTTTCTTTTGTTTTTGAGCAGGGTTCCTCAAATCTTGCCCTGGAGGGCCAATGCGCTGCAGAGTTTAGCTCCAACCCTGACCAAACTCACCTACCTGTGATTTTCTAATGATCCTGAAGACATTGATTAACATGCTCAGGTGTGTTTGATTAGGGTTAGAGCGAAACTCTGCAGGAAAGTGGATCTCGTGGGCCAGATTTGAGGATCCCTGGTTTAGAGTATTTGTGTTATTTTCTTTTACTAAACCAAACACTCTCAAAACGATTTCATGCTGCTAATAAGTACACTGGCTCGATTTCAGGCACTTTATCCTCATACTAAAGCTAGTTACTGTTTGCTAAATTGTACAAAATGCTCTTAGCACAGTATTCTGAGACTTTCTGGCCTCACATTACAGTCAACAGCTTAACAAGCATAAACAAAACACGCCATTTCTTTCATCACCAGCCTGCTAACGATTGCAGGGTTTTAATACTCCAGTTTTCAGTGGCTAAAATTTAGTTTGGTCAAAAATGTCTAACACCCTACGGGTTAAAATGTCATCCATGTTTCTTGTTTACAGGGTTAATTATCACAATATCAACCATTGCGATATTCTGTCAAGCTCCAAAAAGTAGCCATACAACTCATGCATTATATTCCACACTTCTAAGTCGAACAGACCTAAATTTAATTTAATTTTATTCACTTTTAACTTGCAATGTATACTACCGTTCAAAAGTATGGGTATCAATATCGGTAATTTATTATTATTATTATTTTTTAAAGAAATGAATGCTGTTATTTAGCAAGGATGCATTAAAATATAGTACTACAAAATATTTCAATTTCAAATAAATGCTGTTCTTTTGAACTTTCTATTCATCCAAAAAAATCTAATAAAAAAATGACAAACTGTTTTCAACATTGATAACACTCGTACATTATAATAATATATAATAATACATTTTAAAATATATTAAAATAGAAATCCGTTGAAATTGTAATAATATTTCACAATATTACTGCTTTTACTATATTTCTGATCAAATAAATACAGCCTTGGTAAGACACTTTTTCGAAAAACATTAAAGAAATGTTCTGAATGGTAAAGAAATCTTCTGAATGGTGCAGTTTAGCTCTCAAATCAAACATGGCCCTATAACACGTCATTGATTCTCATGTTCCGTGAGTCGTGACCAAACTTCACTGACATCAGACCTGACAAAACACATCTAAATCCACCATATTTGTGTCAGTGAATGATAGTTTATCATTTTGGGGTTAACTATTCCTTTAGCATTTTATATACACATACAGAGCAGGCAGTATTACATGGACTTCACTATGAATGATTGGCAGGCAGGTGGGAGCAGCAACCATGGCACACAGAGTTTATTACAATCTAAGACAAAAGGAAATTTGTTGTCAGAATGCTGTAATAACTTATAACCACAGGGGATCATATCCGATTCAAACACATTCTGCATTTGATTTTGTATTCGCTAAATAAGCATGATTTGTGAACACCTGCAGACATAGTAAGATCCTTTCCTTTACGGCTCAGGGTTCACAAGCTGAAAATTGCAAGCAAAATCCAAAAAAATGGAACAGGTTTGTTTCTCTCGCTAAAGGCAATGTCCTCTATATGCACAACAGGATGAACAAACAAAACTTCTCTTTCTTTCTATTTTTTCCTCAATCTGTAAATTATAAATGTGACATGGGTGCTTGGAACGTTTCGCTTGAAACTAAAATGGCAAAATAGAGTCATCACAAACACCCTTTGGAAATAAAAAGATACCTTTTTGCTAAGTTTCAACAGAGAAGAGGATCTGTTTTGGTTCTCTTTTCATAAAAAGCTTCAGCATGTTGCTGGGGAGAATGCAGAGTCCTCAGAGGTGACAAACAGCCCTTATTACTGCCAATCTACGCCTACCTGCCCTTTGCTCATGATACTGAGAAGATCAAACATGAAGTGTTTAAAAGGAGGGGGGGGGAAACAGGAAGTTGGGCTGCAGTGTGTGAAGGAGTCTGGAGATTTCCACACACATGGAAATGTTCAGCACTGACACGAAGGGCTCTGTTGTCTGGGAGACACATCTTACGTTTAGACCAAAACGCGGCATCACTGTCTGTCACTGATAATGCATGTCTGAATGTCAAATCATTCTGCTTTAGGGACAATGCTAATTTACATTTTATTGACATAAATGATGGCATCTTCCGATAAGTATGCTTTCAATAGATTAATTATTCTATGAAATGGGTGCCTTTTCCATTTAAAAAAAAAAAACGGATTGTTTTAAGTATATTAAGTACATTCTATTAAAACAAATAATGCTAAGTGTTGATAAATTGCCATGTAAAGATAAATTAATACATTAATGTTGGAATTAATTTGACATTTAAAATCTTGTGACACTACAAGGTGCATCTTAAAAAAGATATATTTCTACATTTCTGATATTTCTGTATAAACTTCAAATCACTTGGTAACTATACAAAATAATGTTGTAAAATTAACAGGGTTGACATTTTAAGATCAACCCTTAATGATACACATAAGATAAAAGTATTGCAAAAGTGGAGACTTTAGCTTAAAAAAAGGTCACTTCTTTAAGATTTATGCAATACTTCATTGCTTGAAAGGAGAAATGTGGGTTTATGCACAAACTGGGAAGGTTTTTTTTTTTTTTTTGCCGGCTAAAATGTAATATACACACACTACTGTTCAGATGTTTGTGGTCAGTTTTTTTTTTAAGATATAAATGTATTTAAATAATTACATTTATTCAGAGAAGATGCATTAAATTGACAGCAAAGGCATTTATAATGATACAAAAGATTTATATTTGAAATAAATAATGTTCTACTGAGCTTTTTATTCATCAAAGAATCCTGGGGGAAAAAATGTATCATGGTTTCAGCAAATGTATTAAGCAGCACAACTGTTTTCAACACTTCAAATAAGTAGAAATATTTATTGAGCACCAATAAAGAATATAGAATAAATTAAATTAAAAAAAAATTGAAATAGCAAATAGTTGTTTTAAATTGTAATAATATGTTTAATATTTCACAATATTTTCTGTTTTTATGATTTCTGTATTTTCAGTCAAATAAATGCTGCCTTGGTGAGCATAAGAGGCTTCTTTCAGAAAAATAAATAAATAATCAAGCCCAAACTTTTGAATGATAATGTATTTTATTATTATTTATTATTATTATTAGAGAGGTATTCATCATTAAAGTAATATTAAAACATGTACACGAGGAACAAAATAGGCACCTGTTTTGTAGAATGACCCAGATGGGAGCTAGTTTGTCTACCTCTCTTTCATCTCTCTTGAACTCTTCATCCTTTTTTCTCTCTGCCCCTTTTTCTCAGAGCAAAGTGAACCTCTGAAAAATTAATTTGCATGGTGCCGCAGTTTGGTGCAGCTATGTTAATTCTGTATAGGTGCGCTAAAGTGTCTCACGCCTGGAGAGTGCACCTGCAGCTGAGCCGACTGCAGCTGTTGGATAAAGCATCAAGACAATCTCAGAACCCCCTTGTTATTAAAGCCCAAGTGGAAAAATGCAGGCTCTGAAGTAACTAGCTCGTGACATTTTGGTAATTAGCCTCTTGACATAACTCAAAAGGAAAGCATTATCTGCTAATATGCTTATGACAGTGGTGAAAACCCTGAAAGAACATCTGAGTGGGTTCACACTCGTTAATGACTGAGTTAAATATATTAATGCCATCACTCAGAGTCAATTAACAAAGCTTCTGAGGTTCATTCAAACATGTCATTCTTCGCTTTAGAAAAACATACAGGAATTCAAATAAAGTCACTATTGTAAGACAGATATTGTGATTCTCTCTGTATCTCTCAAGTCAATAATGAGCTTGAATGCCGATGATTTTCTCGACTGCTAACTTCACTGAAGATACAGTCTCTGCTGCTCTTTTTCAGGCGAATGCATTATCATTCCAGCCGAATGCATTATAATCACCGAACAGATCTGATCAGCCTAATTACATTTAACATCCAGCTATTTCCAAGAGACATTTGCACTAATGTATGAAAAGTATACAAGTGGATCTGTAGGTCCATTTGGATAATCTTCCCCACATCTAAAACTTGCTTACATATGTCCAGCTTAAAAGCAACATTTAAATGCTCATTTGGGCTCATTTGCTTTTAAGACTATCTCAAGCAATTTCTGCAATTACAAACCTCGTCTATGGTAGCCTGAAAGATAACTTTACCTTAGTGATATATGTCAGTCAGCTAAATTCACAACAGCAATGCCCAATAATCACTGAAAACCAAATTCTTACGTTTACAAGGCATGAAACACATGATGAACAACCATCATAACAGATGTGTCCAGTCACGACATCAGTTCGTTGGCCAACCTAGAAGCTAACCTAATTAGCGCTAATGATTTGAGTATAAAGACATGTTTATGTTTTGTTCTAAAACATAAATTACACACAGTTGTACCTCAAATATGAATTGAGACCACTGTTTGCTTTAAAAAGGAAATTGTTAATAGTTTACTAACAACATTTGTCGTAGCCCTTAGGTTTTAATCCACTTCCACTTAAAGAACATAGTGATTTTAAAAATCACTTTTCAGGTATGAATGTGTGTTATTTTGTCGGCCATTACTTTTCAACCCGTTTTTTTTTAAAGTGAGATTTATTCACGTTTAGAGATGCTGAAACAAGTGGCAATTAGAACGATGTTTCATGTTTTCATGGCTTTGATAATGCACTTCCACATGTGGGCTGTGTTTGAAAACAAAATGATAGGAAATAATAATACACATTGAAGTTACTGAGCGAGATAATGCGGTTTATCTCTAGCACATGCAATTGCACAGGTCATTCGATAGTGTATTCTGTGTTGCCCACAGTAAATAATAGCTCTAGTATGCACCACTTGCTGGCCCCTCAGAACCACTTTGCACACATATTTATGTAATCATGCTCATCTTGCCTGCTGAAATCCTGAGATGGATCTGACAATTGGAGGCATTCAGGCTTTTGACAAACGCACCATAATCACCCATCTGATTCTTTCCCAGCTCCTCCGTTTCGATAAATATCAATCCCAACCATACGGCCATGACAAACAATCAGGGACTTTCATCAGATCAAAATGCAGCACAATGCCACGACACAATAATGTGTTTTTTTTCCGAGTCTAAAAGCAGAATCTGAACCTAATCTATTAAACATTTAGGATTAATGGTTGCAAAATGGAACTAATTAATTCATAAATAGATCTATATTGCAATTTCTTTTAAGCATGAAATTCATGGTCCATTGAATTTAATAGATGTAAATGATGGATTATAATTTGCAGTAATCCATTACCAAGTGATTACCTCATTTCTTCAACAATTTGCAGTGAGCCGCATTGTTACAGGGAGCGCGACTGACAGGGGGACAACAGGGCTGCACCCGGGAACAGAGTCTCTTTCTGAGCTGGACTTGGAAACAGGAGACCTCTCTGGGCTGGACGTGGGAACAAGAGCCCTCTCTGGGCTGGGCATAGGAGCAGGAGCCATCTCTGGAGGAAATAATAATACACATTGAAGTTACTGAGCGAGATAATGCGGTTTATCTCTAGCACATGCAATTGCACAGGTCATTCGATAGTGTATTCTGTGTTGCCCACAGTAAATAATAGCTCTAGTATGCACCACTTGCTGGCCCCTCAGAACCACTTTGCACACATATTTATGTAATCATGCTCATCTTGCCTGCTGAAATCCTGAGATGGATCTGACAATTGGAGGCATTCAGGCTTTTGACAACCGCACCATAATCACCCATCTGATTCTTTCCCAGCTCCTCCGTTTCGATAAACATCAATCCCAACCATACAGCCATGACAAACAATCAGGGACTTTCATCAGATCAGAACGCAGCACAAAGCCACAACACAATAATGTGGCGTTTCGAGTCTAAAAACAGAATCTGACCCTAATCTATTAAACATTATTAATGGTTTCAAAATGGACCTAATTAATTCATAGAAGATCTATATTGCAATTTCTTTGAGGCGCGAAATTCATGGTCCATTGAATTTAATAGATGTAAATGATGGATTATAATTTGCAGTAATCCATTACCAAGTGATTACCTTTTTTTCTTCAACAGTTTGCAGCGAACCGCATTGTTTCTCAGTAAGTTTTCTCTGTGCTCGAGTGAAATCGCAACCAATTATAGTCGGAACGATCAAAAGATTTCAAACCAGAATAACACCTTCACTTTTGCTCCAAGTGCTCCAATGTTTCTAGATGGAGGTTAACAGTAATGAACTCTCAGATGAGGTTTTACTCCTAGCTTTACGTTCTGACACAAAAAGAGGTCAGTTTCTTGGACACAGATTAAGTGTCCAAAAAGCCAGGTTAAATCGCATTTGTCATTGGTGGCTTTTCCTGGACTCTAAGGCTGGAGGCGGCCCTCTCTGGGCTGGACATGGGAACAGGAGCCCTCTCTGGGCTGGGCATAGGAGCAGGAGCCCTCTCTGGGCTGGGCATAAAAGCAGGAGCCCTCTCTGGGCTTGACTTGGGAACAGGAGCCCTCTCTGGGCTGGGCTGGGGAACAGGACTAAAAGAGGGCTCCAACGAAGGAGGGAGGAGAAGGGGCAGGTCAGCATATACATCCATGAACTCTCCCTTGAAGTCCAGCAGTCCTAGATCCACTTTCAGCTCACCCTCAGCCATGGTGCAGGGGGCGGAGCTCCTCTCCGCAATCTCGCTGTCCACAGTTTTTTCTCTCGTGGCGAGCTCTGTTGCCGGCTCTCACACCTGGACTGACGTTATGAACAGCTCCGGCTCAGCGGTGATCCTCAGCTCTGTCGCTCCATGCGGCGATGGCTCAGCGGTCATGGCGGTTTCGGGCTCTCCATCAACGGTGGACTCCAGCTTGAGCTCCGCATCGCGGGATGATGGTGGGCTTGCGCTCTGGGTCTGGCTGTGCGCTGGATCGGGGATAGACGCTCTCCAGACACCGGATAATAGCTTCTCTCCAGCTCAGTTTGGTGGTGTCTGGGAAGTCGACAGGGTGGTGGTAATTTGCCCCGATCCAGAACAATGAGTTCAGTGCAGCATCGTCGAACGCGTTAAAATGGTGAGCTGGCTGAACTCAATCGCATACTCCAAGAGGGGAAGGTCCTTACGGGCTAGGGAGGTGAACCTTGCAGCGAGGGCATCCATGGGGAAAACGGGGGAAGAAAAAAAACTGAACAAAACGCGGAAACAAAAACGGAGGGGAGACACGCAGTAAACTTTTTTGTAGGTCCGGTGTTCTGTCACGTATGCCTACGGAGAGGAGCGAGGAACGCGAAGACAAGAGATAATCACAATCAACAGTCTTTAATAATCCACAGATGCAGGGAAACACAGGGCAGGCTGGAGACACATGTAGCACATAGAGACGTTAGACACCGGACCAGGAAACATGGGGCAGACAACTCTTTAAGTACTGAACTAAACAAGGTAATTAACGAGACACACCAGAAATCACTGAGACAATGAAACATAGGAGAAACTAGGTCACCGGGAGCACATGGGGAGAAAAACAAACACAAAACAGGTCCATATTCCTGACAGTAACTTCATGACAGCTATAAATACCTACACATACTTTTGATTAAAAAAAATGATGGCATGTGATGCACGTATTCATCCCATTCTAACTGATGCATCTAAGACTATCAACAACTCATTCTCACAGTTTCAACAAAACCTCATCTGTGTCAGCCAACCAATTAACTGATATGTTTAAGTCAGCAAAATTTGCAAAAATGTTTAATACATTACCAAAAAAATCTATAATGTTTCAGTTTTCAAGGCATAAAAAAATGCATATAATCAACAAAGATTCAAAAGATATAGTACAACATATCACATATACATTGATTAAAGATCATTATTTTGTGTATTTAGTGTAACAGTTTGCAACTTCAGGGATCTTATCTATTCACGAACAGCTTGTAACACTCCAAAGAGAAAGGAAAACTTGAAATCGCATCATATGACCCCTTTAAATTAGCCAGCTACAAAAGGCCATTACTTTGAAATTAAAATTAAGCATGAAGCTCTTACAATTAATAGATATCTAAATATTACAGTGTCACTTTAAAAGGGTAAAAATCAAAAACGGTTATTCACTGAAAATGTGGTTTTAACACAAAAAAAAAAACATTAAAAAGGTGAAATGAACCATTAAAACCAATTGCTCCAAATTGCCACCTTTGTCACAAAACACTTCTAATATCTCTTAATACCTAATCAAACAGTCTACTGTGCCGCTCATTCCATTTTTATATGACCATCAATAATAACTGTTTGAATCATGTATACTGGCAGGTATAATTACAGAGCAACCATTACATACTGTGAATAGCATGATTCAAATTATAAAAAAGATTATTTTATATATTTATAAAAGATTATAAAATATACAATTTAATTTTCAATAGGCTTCCGTGGCTCTCCCTCCGATGGAAATTGCACTAGGCTATCAGTCCAAACACACATATGGGTCAGGCCCTGACATAAACACAAGAGATTAAATTAAAAAAAACATTTATTTTCCTGTCTACTGCCCACCTTTTTGAATAAAATCAATTGTTCCACCTTAACAACTACAAGGTTTCCCTACCATGCCAAATGAGTCAATGTAACAATCAATCTAGTGTTTAACTGACATTTTCTTTACAGAAACACAAATACAAAAACACACACTTTCATCTTTCTGTATGAAGCCCCCTAGTATCTGTTTTGTCCTTGTCAAAGGGAAGTAAACAGGTCCTAGTATGAGAAAAATTTGAAAACACATCAGCGGTGCATATTACTATTCCACAGGTGCGAAAGCCAAGGAGTGAGACTCACATAAAAGAGAAATCAGAAGTATAGCTTCACAAACAAATAAATAATAAAAAAAAACTTTGTATGAAAAATACAGGCACTTTCTGGACAGTTTTAGATCAAAATTTCTTATCTCAAACAGAATTCCCAACCGAAATAAATGATTCTACAGTGAATTAAAGCAAAAACTGAATGTCTAAATCATTCATTCAAGCACTCAGTTGCTGATATCACAAACATAAAATGATGTGTGTTTTCACATTAATCAGGGAACGTTTGTAAGACTCCAGCAGTTTGACACAATGTAAGCCTACAGCACAATCAGCCTAGCAACAAGACAAACGCTGCAACAGTATTACAGTAATATTATCCTACTAAAGTACACTGAGGTTATTTTCAGTATAATCAGTAACTGGCCTGATATCCATAGACGATGGTGAATATTAACCAATCAGAAACATGTTTCTAAATGAACGTTTGCAAGATAGAATGAAACAAATAGAACGATAGAACGATGACAGACAGACAGACAGACAGACAGACAGACAGACAGACAGACAGACAGACAGACAGACAGACAGACAGACAGACAGACAGACAGACAGACAGACAGACAGACAGACAGACAGACAGACAGACAGA
>NW_015546055.1:1064114-1074037 GCF_001515605.1 Sinocyclocheilus anshuiensis | reverse complement strand
CAGACAGACAGACAGACAGATAGATAGATAGATAGATAGATAGATAGATAGATAGATAGATAGAATGCTATGTTTTCATATTAATCTAGGAAACCCCCATCTTGTATTAAAACTGCAGGATATAAATATAATTATAAATGCTGCTTGTCTTGGTTTGAAAATGGTGCTGGACTTGCAGACAGATAATTAGTCTTCCATTTGTTATGCCTGGAGGACAGATAAGGGGTCCTTTTGTGTAGTCCCATATTACACTTTAGTTGTTCCAACTAACCAAGGACAGAATTTCCAGTTAAATCATATCCAGTAGGTTCAGCTGTCTCTCAGTGATAAAGCTACTACAGTTTTTGCACAAACAAATGCTGAATACATGTTTTCCTTCTTCAATAATGAAAAAGTCTCAGGTCTCAGAGACAGGTGAACCTCAAGTAAACATGCTGAATATATTGAGCACGGTGACACGATTTCTAACTGATCTAATCAGTCATATTTCCGCAGTTGTATTCGTTGGCTTATGACTTTGTCATTTTGTGCGTGTGCTGCAGATGATAGATGAGTATAGCTAAACATATTTTCAGCCCTGTGGTCTACTCCACTCATCGAAAATGAAGTCTATTTTGAACGGCCGCACGTTCGCAGCTGTGGTTGGACATGAAACGGCCAAAACCGATTGAGTGCTGAATTGGACTGACAGTTGAAAAAAAAAATCCGGCTCTAGTGAAGAATCTAGATCACACAAAATCTGATGCATGTCTTAGGCGCACATCGTGCCTTTCTCAGTTCAAAGTGGACCCCTGGTGTTCTAATCATTTTCAACCACCATGAAAAGACTCCTTGGTGTCTTTACTTGCATGAATATATCCATGCCTGTTCATACGATATACAGCTGATTTTTCATTTGTGATTAAATCAAAAGAAGCTAAGTTACCAGATAGGCCTACTAAATCAACCTGTCATTAACCAAGGGGAGGCGCTACTTCTTTAGTTTAAGCTCAAATAGGTGATCCGAGGAGATGTGTATTACCTGAAGAAAGGTGTTTCTTGTTCCCAGCTCAATGGCTGGCTTAAGATCCGGAACTGATCGACTTCTTCTACTAGGTAAATGGCAAGTGACCAATGCTGCAGATCATAAAAAGAAATAAACTCTGGGATAATGTACAGTCAGATGGTCACTATCGCAAAATAAACCTCGAAACCTGGACTACTCATCACGTGGCTATAATACACAAACACACACACACACACACACACACACACACACACACACACACACACACACACACATACATACAAACACACACACACAAACACATGTGTACAGTATAAGTAGCACAGGTATATTTATAGCAATAGCCAAAAATACATTGTATGGGTCAAAATGATCAATTTCGACCAGGCACGACGAAGCGGATATCGTCCTCTTTTGGAAGACCAAACAAAGTAGTTTCACTTTCACAAGGAAGCACACAGCGTCTTCACGACATGGCGGCAGCGGCAGCGGCAACAACAATACCGCGCGAGAATAAAAGTTACGCCTTCTTTCTTTGCGTGAACATTTGGGCGGCGTTATGCAAATCTTCCCACATAGTGAGGTAGATATGTGGGGGCGTGTTAGAATGAGCCGTTTTAGGTAGGCGTGGTTGACTCTTAACTTTTATAAAGAATATCTCTTTGGATTTGAGACTTTAGTCTTTGCAACTTTACAGATCTTCTTTATGCACCAAGAGCTTGTAACACTCCAAAGAGAAAGGAAAAATTGAAATCGCATCATATGACCCCTGTAAAAGATTTTCTTTGTGTATAAAACTGGTCTAAATTAAACTCATGAGTTATCTGCATATATTAGTGACAGTAATTATATATTTACAGAAATAAAGTAATCTGAAATATTATTACAAATGTTTTCTATTTTAATATATTTTAAAATCCAATTTATTCCTGTGATGGTAAATCTGAATTATCAACAGTCATTACACCAGTCTTCACTGTCACACGATCCCAGAAATCATTCTAATATGGTGATTCCATGCTCAAGAAACATGTATTATTATCAACAGTTGTGCTGCTTAACATTTTTGTAGAAACTGATACATTTTTCTGGATTCTTTAATAGAATGTTTTTAAACAACATTTATATGAAATAGAAATGTTTTGTAACATTATAAATATATTTTACTGTCACTTTGATCAATTTAATGTATCCTTGCTTAATAAAAAAATAAAAATTGACTTGACCCCAAACTTTTCTACTGTAGGTGGTAACTATATAGTCCATTTCTCTAAAGATACGCCTGTGTGTGTGGATCGAATTGCAGAATGCTTTTAAATGGCTCCCTGAACCAGTTCACAAGGTTAATTCGCTAGAATTATTCGGACTTTCCAGCGCTACTGATTAAACAGCAGCATGTCAAACGTTACCACAGCGGCGGGGCTTTACCCGAAGAGGGCGTGTCGTTGGGGGCGGGGCTGGGGCGGGATTTGCTGGCGAACCCTCCAGTGTGAATTCCCATTCTCTCCACTGCTCGCCCAGACTTCACCTGCGATCTACGCACAGAGCAACCGCCTGATCCTTTCAACGCACTCAACCAGAGAGTTCTCTCGATACTGTCCAACAACTTCAGACGTAGGCTACATATCTCTGCTGAAAATCTCTTCGGACTTAAAGGAGAGCCGGGGTTTTCTATAAGGATGCGATCGGTTATCTCTCTTCTCGGTGCCTTCATAGCAGCCGCTGTGTTTCAAACAGGTATGTCAGTTCATTTATAATGAAAATATTATCTCACTTTCCCATTCTTTCATGTAACGTCGCTGCCGTAATCCGAGAATTGTGTTGAACAGGTTCGTTCCTATAGTGACCATTCGACTTTTTTTTTACTTCCTTACTTCAGTGAACATTAACAAGTTTTTATAATAGCCGTTGCCGTAATTCGTTGGCAATCATTGCCAGGTCAGGTGTTACACTTTTAATTTCTCTCACGTTAAGAACAAGAGGTCAACTCTCCACCTGACGAAGATTAAGCCATATTTAACGTTACCCGCCTCGGACATTCACATTCATTCATTTGTATCACCTGCTAGGAGACTGCGATAAAGCTTTCAAACTTAAAGGATTCTCAGTACAGAAAAGTGAATAGGATCGTGTTTCAACTTTTAGTTTGGACGGATGTCTTGACATGCGACGTAATGTTGTTGATGCGGCGTGTTTCTGTTTCGGTTCAGCCGCATCACACGCAGAAACGTATTAGAGCAGTGACATCACACTTGCGCGTGTTTCTGAAATCCCCATCTTAGATCTATTGTATGCGTCAGCCCCAAATAGAAACTAAACACGGACCATAAAGGGACTGTTAAGCTAAATAATAATAATAAAGTCCTGTCATCCTGTACTCACTCTCATGTTGTTGTTAAGATATGGCTTGTTTTCTTCCGAAGAACACAAACGGAACATTTCTTAAAAAAATATATATATCCTGAGTCTTCTGAAGTCATACAATAGGTTTGTATGAGAAACAAACCGAAAACACCTGCTGTCCCCGGATCACTGAGTCAGTGAGAAATTATTAGTTTGACTGATGAACGAATCATTCAGATATGGTTTTGTGAAGTGAATCATCTAATTCAAAGATCCATGTCGAAATAATAAGACTTAAAATTTGTCCTGTTCCTCACACAATGCTATTGTATGACGAAGAGTACCTTTTGAACTACTTTTATGGTAGATTACCTTTATTTGAAGCTTGATCGCTCAAGTCCCTATTCATTCTAATAGCAGAAACCGAGCAATAGCCTATCTTCTTCATTCACTATTTGTTTTTCGCAAATGAAAAAAAGTCACGCAGCTTTGGGGTGATATGATACAGAGTTGTAATTTTGGGATGAACTAGGCTATCCCTTTAATAAACTATTGCGTTATTTTGGGTTAGTGCATATATGTTGCCCATCGTGCGCGAATTATTTCAAGTTAATCAGTAATTAAAGTCTATGCGATTTTGAGACGCGCGCGAACACCGCCTTCCGGCTCGAATCTTTTTGAGCGCGTGAGTAGTGTGAATTCAGTCATTTGACTGGTGTATGGTTTTAACAGTGTCACATGCTTGTGTGCTTATCAGAATTGATTTCAGATGTCTTTATTTGTCTTCATAGATAGATTACTAATCTATGTTAAGGCGGTTAAATTATTGATAACTTTGAGTTGGCGGCTGCTGTAGGATTGCTCATCATTTATTTATTTTATTTATTTATTGAATAATGGCTCACTAGAGATGCATGCACTTCCTCATTATCTATGTGTTTGTCTGTCTATTGATTATCTTAGATATATACTGTGTGTATATATATATAGGCTATATACTGTGTGTGTATATATATATATATATATTCATTTTATTTTTTCATATATACATATATATATATATATATATATATATAGGCTATATACTGTGTGTGTATATATATATATATATATTCATTTAAGGTTCACTTTTCATACTTTGGCTATACTGTATAGCCTATGGGTAGAAATACAGTCAACATTTCCTGTGGTGTGAAGTGCTATACTAGCCTACTCCTCAGAGTTTTAAAACTCATTTGCCGTGTATAATTGCTCACATTAATTGCAAGACCATGCATTAATTGAGAGATGATTATTATTTTTTGCTTTACAAGTGTCCAGCATAAAATTAGGGAAGCTCTGTCACACAGCAGGAAAATTCTCATCATGTGACGTTTTCCAAAATAACACTCATTTGTCAGCCTGTTTGCAGAACTTCATTTAATTTTATTGTATGACAAAGAATACGTTGTTGATTATAAAGAACTGCACTGGAAATTCATTGGAAAATACAGCTTGAGTGAAGATTGTGTTCAGGTTGTTGTTTTAGGATTCTATCTGATCTGACAGGGCGACGGGGTGTGGTTCATGCTCTTGCCTGAGGAACCCATACCAACCTTTAGAATTTCCAAGTGTAGTTTCTAAGTGACAGAACATGACATCTCATGATTTATCCTGAGATGTAAGGTATGTTAGTATAGTTCTGTTTCCCTAACGCAGATGTTGCTGTAAGCTATGTGGGCAGTTTCAAAGAGTTCTGCCCCACCCCACCCCAGACACACACACACACACACAAACAACCCAAAACCTTTACTCAAAGCGTATTTGCTGTTATGACCCTCTGGCTCTTTTTGGTTGTGTGTTGGAGAGGTCAGTTTCTCTGTAGTGCTGTCAGCAGGAGACGGATCACTTGTATGGAAACAGGTAAAGAAAAACACCTCTGCCATCTTTGTGAGCTCAGTGGTTGGATTGTGTGTTCTAGATGTATTTTATAGCAAAAAACCTGTTCCGTGCAGCTTCCAGAATACATTAATTTGACGATCATTAAATAACCTGACTGATGAAACGTTTCCTTATTCTGATTATAAAGAATATTTCCTCTCATTCTGAAAGCTGCATGATTAAAAATGAATGTGGACTGGATTTAGTAGCATACATGAAAAGGTTTCAGAAATCATAGTAATATTTTAAATAAAATAATTCTTGGGGATTCCTTTATGTGCATTTGTAAAAGGCACTCTTGGAAACTTTGTTGGGTTACGTTAGGGTTACTGAAACCACAGCTATATTTTTATTTCCATTTGCATATCAGTGACGTCACTCCGAATGACATATGACCATGAGGAGGAACTGAAATTCTCTCTGAACCAAAAAGCACAGGCCTTTGTTTAGACCGACACTAAATCGCATCTCCACCAGGAAATCCCACATAATGATCATTTAAGCATTCAAGCGAAAGATTCATGCCACCGTGGCCTGATGGGGGAATATTTTGTTATTGTTTATTGGCAGGCAAGGGCTTGAGCTGATTAACGTCAGTTCCACTTAGATATCAAATAGGAAAACGCATGTAGTGAAAAGAAAAGTCTAATTCATATTTGCATATTCATTTAGTTTAAGTCTAACTATGGAACTGCTTTCAGGAAGAGCCAATGAGAGCATATGGTAAAAGCTCATTTTACAGCTTTTGGGCTTTGTTCGTCTCAAATGGTGGGAAGAGGGGGAAAAAAAACCTGAGCGCATAGGCTAAGTGAACAAAGTTTCATGTGCTAAAATATTTGTGGGTATTATTCTGAAATTATTGGATCCAGGCTTGGATGAGACAGGCAGTTAAGGTATCAGAATGTGCTTTTGACCAACCGTTTAAATGGGTTGAAGTGCTGAGGCCATTATGTCATAATTTATTCATATTTAAATTCCCTACCGACCACTCATGCACATGCACACGTGCACATGTATGTTCCATCACAGGCTTTTACAGTAAATTACTCAAGCCATGTGTTGGACCAAGCATCTGCTCTCCCATGAACACATGCACACACAAATACATTATCCCTCCTTTGGCTTCATCTGGGGTCTTTCTTGTCCATCAGACACACTCCCCATTTGCTAATGGATTAATCAGAGCATTGCTAAGAAGGAAGGCCTGCTGTCTGCACCACCCAAAATGGCCCCCTGAGACTTCAGTCGATCTTATCTACTCATCTGGTCCCACAACCCTACTTTTGCCACATAATCAAAGGGAATGCTTACTTTAGGTCGTGTACGTCGTCTGATGGACTGTTGTGTTGGTTACCAGCACTAAAATGTTTTTTTTCCCAAGATTGCTGGTTGATAAAAAAGCAGTTGGTGGTCTTAAGTGCTGCATTGAGGGAATATTGTTCCCTCGCTTTAATATTGTTATGCATATAAATAGTGTAGTGATGCACAGCAGGGAGACACAAGTTCAAGGCTTCCAAGATAAGCTTTAAATGAGAGTGCTAACTTTTGTGTGCTGTATACAATGATGTCATTTTCACAGCAGAATTCTCATCTGTGCTATCAAATATGTAAGTGGCAACAATGTTTATTCAAGCTCTCTTGGTGGCAGACCTGCTTTTCACTCAAGGCTGCGTGTTTTCAGATCAATATCCGTCATAGAACTGCCTGTAAACTCACCAGTTCTCGCTCAGATACAAGATTTTTGCTCATAATCAGAATGCGGAAACAAGTTGATAAAATGTGCCGATTGGACTCAGATAAGTTTATCTGCATTTATTTATTAATGATTCTTGCAGACCGCACACAAGCGGCATTTGGCAGCATGACAGGATGTAAGGCAGAACGTTAACGAGTGGCAAACAAATCTTCTTGTCTTTTGAGTTTTTTTATCCCATCTTGAGTTTAATAAAGAGCCATAACAGACTCTTTTGGGCCACTCTTGCTCATTTATGGGCTGGTGATATAAATATATTGACGTGGCAGTCAATGAAAGGGTCCGGGGATGGCTATTGATTAGACAAGCATCCAGTTATTTCTAGACAACGTGTTTTTTAACATGCGCTTTTTGGCGGTAACTCAAGAGCGTGGTTAGTCGGTCCATGGCGAGGCCACCTCAAGCCGTTCAATATAGTTTTAGCGGCAATTATGTGGCTGTTGGAATGTTATTTATAAGTTTGCTTATAGCGCAAGAGTCATAAGTCACCCTTTCTTCAGGGTTGTTGTATCGATCAGTTCAGAGATCACAGTGTAGAAACAATTTGAGTGGTTTTACTACTTGCGTTTATGAAACGTACATGGTGCGTTTTAATCCGAGACTTTTTAAGCCATACGTTTTGAGGTCGATAATACGAGAAGGATTTACATACATCAGGCTGCTTGTTCACGTGTTGTGGTTAATGGTGGTCTGGTGGATATTATTTCATCAATGTCAAATGTTTGTCCTGGCATTTAGATCCATCTACAAAAGGTTGCGAGTAGTAGCGGCCCTTAGCCCCCTCTCCCTCCCGCCAAATCACATTCTGTCAAATATCCATCTGAGGCTTTGAGCGCTTCAGTTCAGTCTGACATTCAAAGCCACACAACCTTTCTGGCAGCCGTGGAGACGCACGATAACCGGAATCCAATTCAGGGTCCGTCGCTTTGATGCCGTCTGTGATGTGCAGATTGCATTTCTCCATGTGTGAGGAGACGGTCCTGCCTGCCACTCTCGCCTCTTTAAGTGACGCTTTGAACTCAAAAGGGCATGACAGAGGAAGCAAAGTTTTTTCCCTTCTCTTAAATCTGTTCCGGATAGAGTGAGAGTGTGAGAGGCAGATGGAAAGAGTGCCCATGAGCTCCATTGGTTAGGGACGGGATCTCCCAGAGCTGTCAGGGTGAATAAGGAAGCACTGACGTTGGTTAAATCTATTAAAGGCAATGCGGGGTGAACCGTGAGCTTGACGGGTGGCGGCCCTATTGAGATACGCTCAGCACAAAGAATGCGAGTGGAAGAGATGGTCAGAAGTCTCAATGTTTAGAGCTTTAATTGCTCTTTCTGCAGGTTCACAATGTGCCTATTCGTTTTGAGCAGAAGGTTGTGCCATTTAGACTTGAATTGAGAATGCCATTTAAATTCCAGTTGCAGTTTGAATTTAAATTGAAGAGAGTGGAATGAACGGAAATTCACATAATTTTAATTTTAAACTTTGTTTTTCTAGTAATTCACCACAAAAAACTCATGTTGTTTCAAACCGGTATACTTTTCTATCTTCTGTGGATGATATTTTGAAGGTGATATTTTGAAAAATAGCCCAAGTCAATTGGGTCTAATGTTGTTTTGGATCGCAATGTCTTTCATTATGTAGACAAAAACATTCTTGAAAATATCTTCTTTTATGTTCCACAGAAGAAAGGAAGTGAACTGTTCCTTTAACTAGAAAAGCATACAGTACATTCTTAATAAACTGACTAGGGTGAAAGAACACTTCATTTCCCAGCAGAATACATTACTAAAGTGCAACACAGGTAACGTCCTCTTTCTGTCATTCCAATTCATCATCCTTTGCAGTGTGGCAGGGTGACACAGTAACTCAAATATGAACTCAAAAATGGTTTGAGCCAAAAAAAAAAATGTGGGTGAGTAAATGATAATAGAATTTTAACCACATTTAAAATGCAACCCTGGTAGAATTAGGAAAAACTCCTTCAGGCAGTAGTTATGCATGGTAGAGTTTCAACTGGGGCAGAGGTTGCTAGTGAAAGAGGAAGTGGGAGCCTTTTTGAAGTCATTAGGTCCATTTTAGATATACGTCATCCATCTTTATGCGGTTTCTCTTAGTACATACCTCTAATGAAAAAGGGTCAAATGTTATTCCCACTTACAATTTAGTGGCCTCCTCCCTCATGTTCACATCCCTTTTTAGCACCTCCCACTAAATCATGCTCAGAGGCGCTGAATTGTTGTCTTTGTGTGCCTAAGTAATAAATTAAAGTGATTATATGATTTAAAAGGGTTACTGGTGGGAGCGAAAGGGATGATGAATGGATGGGTGGATGAGGCTGCGGCTGGAGGAGTACACAATAAAAAAATAACATTGTGGAGATGAAAACCTTGAACCCAAATCTCAGATGAGGAAGTTCAACTGCAAGTTCATGCCCACTAAAATCACACGTAGGAGTATCATTAAGGATTGCCAAACAAAAGGGTTCCCAAAGATGCATGGCATATAAAATCAATTGCGACTCAATTTATTATTCCCTTTTCGAATTTCCAAAATGGCTTTGCTGCATGACTTTACATGCCATAGTCGGATAGCACTGGATTTTTGACAGGTTAAACATTCAGTAAACCTCATGGTGAAAATGATTAGGGTAGGCAGCCGACCTGCTCCGCACCCGAGAGGCAAGTGAAGAAGCATCCTCTCATGCGATAAATTAGTTCCAGCTCTCGCAGGCTGGAGGAGCTCCCTCAGAGCTCTGTGTTGTTTCAGCGTGCACCATTCTAATGCGATTTTAAAAGGTTGAAAGTTGGAGTAGAGGTAAATGGTTGATTATGTACACACAACTGGTGCACATCTGCTTCGGCTCACATCGAGGAGAAAAGAAGCCTGCTTTCCCCCCCCCCCCTCCCCGAACC
>NW_015546055.1:1027336-1063935 GCF_001515605.1 Sinocyclocheilus anshuiensis | reverse complement strand
CCCCCCCTTCCTGAACCTGTTTCAGCACATTGAGAACGGTGGCCTGAGGGGCTGTTGTGACGGCTCCCAAAATTCCTGTCTTCTCGCAGGTCTATATCACCCTTCACATGCAAATTTAATGGTTTAAAGAAGTTTTCTACACTATCTGCACGACATCACACATTACCACTGTTTTAATGCTGCTTTTGTGATGGGAATACCACAGAGAGCAGGATAAAGCAACAGTCTTCCCTAGCTGATCTGACTTCGTCTTTCTTCTCTCAGTTGTCGTTTGAGGGAAACTTTAGGATGGATCCGTCTCTCTATTTATTCAAGAAATCCCACCTCTGGGTGTTTGCCCTTTTCGCTCCCTCCCTCCCTCTCCGCCAAAATCCCTTGTTTCTTTATTCATCCTGTGTGACAGCACTTTCTACATTCAGCACAAATTGATTTATTTACCATCCAGAGGGGTCAAGTTCAATGGGCCCTATGTTAAAAGTCCCGTAGATGTGCGTGGAGGAAAACTAAGAGTGTGCTACGCTGAATATCAAGTCTGAGGAAGCTGTGCTCTTTAGAAAGCCATCGGAAAAGAAAATGAGTTGAGTAGTATATCTCAAAGACCCCTGTTGGCTGCACTATACCGGTAGGCTGCCATTTTGTCACCCCATGGCCTCCACTTTACTATGCTATGCTAATAATCCTATTGACTTGTCCTGTAATTTTCCTCACAGCAAATTAGGCAATTGCACATCCAACATTAACCTCCACAGAAATGGGCTGTAACTGCTAAAAGCCATGGTTTTTGCGTTTTAATAGCAGGGCTAACTATTCTGTTCAAAGTGTTCATATTAGCCATTATGTGAACTAAAAGCCACTGTGCAAGAGAAAGAAACAGGAAAGGGAAGAGAAAAGATTGCAGTCAGATGTTTATTTTTTGGGGGTGGGGGGCTTTTTTTACATTGCTAACCAAGCACTGTATATTTTTGGCTGGTCCTAATTTCAGATTTTTAACATATCCGACAGCTGGTCTTAAAACTACAGTAATATATCTGGGATTTATTCATAAATGTATAAACGTAAATAATTCTGCTCCTTATAACAAGACAATAGCACATCCAGTGCACTTTAAGGAGTCCACTCCATCTTCTTAAGTGCTGTTCCAGGGACATGAGGCTATAATATATTTGAAAGAAACTTAGTTGCTGTCTACTAGCATCCACGTTGAAAGCTTAGGGTGATAGCACACTAAATTTAACCACAAGCTGAACAACTTCCACTTCTTTTTTACATCCTTATTTGGAAATACCTATAACCGCTTTCAAAGCGGTCAGAGATAACACCATTTTTGGGAGGTTTTCGAACACTTATCGTAGATCTCATTCTAAAGATATTTAAGCTAAAAGCCTGTGCCTTTGGTGTTCCCAGCGTCTTAGGTGGACTATTTACAGGTGAAGAGTTTTAATTCCTTTTCTTGCTCCCCGTCTCACTCTATCCCTCTCTCGTTGGGGCTGCACATACACTTTCGGAAAAGATTTCTTCGTGTGTTCCTTCGAGATAAGAGGCGATGTATTTTTCTCTGGGCAGTGCGCTAATCTTCTGCTGTTCTATATATAGGAGACACAAGCTGAAGTATTTGTTTGATTTAGGCCCATGCAGTGGTCTCATGACCACATTTCGGCGGTCATTTAATGAAATTGACCTACGAAACACAAGGTTCCTCACATGGACACAAAACTAAGGAATACAAGGGCTGAATTTTTCTCTGTCTATTTTTCTGTCTGATGCTGAGTAAATGAACAAGATCATATTAATCTGAACCAAAAGCTCACAAAGCAAAAAAGCATAATGGTGTTGACGTCATGTTTTAGTCATTATAGCATTCCCATTCATCTCAGTGAAACAACTGATTGGCTTCACTCACCACAAGATTGCTAACAATTATCCTGAGCTGTGATGTTAAAGGTAGTAGATGAGAAAAATGTAAGTACATTAATGCCATTAAAGGGATAGTCATACAGGTTTAGAAAGACATGAGGTTGAGTAAATGATGAAAGGATTTTAATTTTGGGGTGGACTAACTCTTTAACAACACTCCAAACAACATCTGACACAGGTAATGTTTGCCATTAATATGTTCTTGCTGAAAAATCTATTTTATCAGAGCTAATTCAGAATGGATGTCAATAGAGAAATATGCTTTTTGGTCAGTTGTAGTTATAGCATCTATCAGCTGAGGTTAACTTTGCCATGCTAACTTGCCAAACCTTGACCCATTTGCTGGTCATCAGCCTTTTTCACTTGTTTTAAAGTCTCTGTTTTATTCAGTTCAGGCAGCAGAACTAGAACTTTCAATATCATTTATCTTATATTCTTGTGCATTGCTAACTCAGGCGTGGGGAAGGGTAACATATCCTATCTCTATAAAGCTTTGGAGCATGTTTGATCCTTTTCATGAACTCACCCCAGTGGCTCTCTTGTCTCAGATGGGCCGAGGCAGCCAACGGCTCAGTGCTACGACTGATCTGTTTTATCTGCAGCATCAGACCCTGCACCATCCTGGGCGGCATGTGCAGAAACTTTTCCCTCTCATCTGCTAAACACCCCAACACAGTTTTCCAACTAAGAGCTAAAGTCAGATGCATCTCTGTCTCTCTATTTATATATTTATTTGAGAAGTTGTTTTATTTCCTTGGCATTGTAATTGATATTCAAACCAACACTACTACTTTGACTGTCATATTGCTTTTACATATTAACATTTATTGTACTGTATTCTGTTTTGTTATATATATATATATATATATATATATATATATATACATGCATATGTGTGTGTGTGTGTATACACATTAAACAAGTTTACATCGAGTACATTATATTTACACTGTATTGCCAATTACTTTGGCCATTTTTGATCTGCCAATCAAAATAGTTAAAAACAAAGCCAGAACAAAATTCACTGGTGTGCGTCTCCAAGCAGCACATAGCAGTGGTGTGAATGAATCCATGTTTGTGAACAACACAGTTGAGTGAACGATTCGATTATTCACTCTTAAAAACAGTCACTTACATGCTTATGCATAACTAGTTTCGGAATGAATTGGTGTTTTTGAACAAAACAGATGACTGATTGACTCAATCAGTTATTCAATTCAAATGACTTATACAAACTGTCGCAATGTAAACTGCAGAAAAGGTCACAAAAATTCCCACCACTAATGCAAAGACTAACTGTATCTATAGTTTTGCATTCAATTCAGATAATTCATAAAGACTGCCACTAGTTGTGACCTCCTGGCATATTGATGTAACTTCCAGAAAAGGTCACAAAAAATTCTCACAACTAATGCACAGTCTAACAGTATATGTAGTTGTGCATTCTGCCTAAAGTATTTAGACTAATAAAGCTCTCTTTATCACGTAATTTGCATTAACAACCATCTTTTAGTCACATAATTTGCATTAACAACCAGTAACATAATTTGCATTAAAAGTTAATTTTTGATTGATTTACTAATGAATGATTAAATTCAAATAATTCATAAAGTCTGTTGCTTGTTGTGACCTACTGGCATATCAATGTATCCTGCAGAAAAGGTCACTAAAAAAATTCTCACCACTAAAGCACAGACTAACAGTATGTGTAGCTTTGCATCCTGCCTAAAATATTTAGACTTATAAAGCTCTCTTTTTCACGTAATTTGCATTAACAACCATTTTGACTCAAAACATGACTTGAGCAGAAACTCCAACATGAAGCTCTAAAAAACAAAGCGCTCCTTCATATTCAATATTGTGTTGATTTTGCTTGGATATTCCTCAGGTGTTTGCGTTTTATTGGAATCCAGGGCTCGTTTCTTGAGCTTGGCCAGGGAAAGTGTTTTTAAATCTTATCTTAGCTTGTGCTGTTGTGGTAACTGAATCCTGAGTGCCCCCAGGAGCTGTGCGATAAAACGGCAGGGAGGAAACTGGCTGCCCTCATCCTGGCTCTCGCTGCCATTGGCTATGCTGCATCCCTCTGCATGATTGAAACTACAAAGCAAAGCTGACTTTATCTTCTCATCCAGTTCAGAACATGCACTGGCTTTGTTTCACCCGCTTTTAAATAAAATGAAATCTACAGTATAGTGATGCCATAACGATGTGCCCAGGCCTGACAAGTATTTGAACAAAAACATCAGATGTCTGCAGGTCTTTCTAAACAGCCTGCTTTGAAGGAAGAGAGTTTGGCTGCAGGAGCCTGATAGTTGAAAGCTCTGATGTTTCTACACAAGTGATGTTTACGTCCTGCATTCACCTTCCTCTTTCTGCCCGTTCAGTGTTTTTACACAGTATTTCAAGGAAAATGGCAAACATTCACATTATAAACACCGTTTTCTCTTAGCTGCTTCTAATTTCTCTGTCAGTCATTTACAATAGTAATGTTTTTGCTCTGCTAGTGTGCGGTTGGGCAGAGAGTTGGTGAAGCCTTTGCTTCTCTCAGAGGCTCAGATGTTTCTCCTAAAAGAGCTAAAGTATGTAATATTTTTTCAGTGTTACTCAACCATATTTTTATTTATTTTTATTTTTATTTATTTTTTCAAAAATACTCAACAACAAATAAGAAATTCACTGGTTGATTTACGCCAAAAAGTGTAAACACTCTGGCTCTGTGGTGTTACCAAAACAATGCTCTGTTTGTTTGAATATCTGGACCTGCCCGACAACAGCAACACTGGCTTAACCAATGGCGTGAGTTTAGGGCGGGACTGTTTGTTTGACCAATGGCAGATGAGGAATATTTACCAGAAACCTGTTTGAAAACTATTATTTTTGTAATTCTGTTAAATTCAACCTGGAGTCATGCATGCTGCAAATGTATAGAGCTATCAAATAAATTAGCATAGAATATCAGATAAATTGTTCTTGGAAGAATTTCATGAGAATTTATCTTTTTCAATTCTCCCCACACACACCCCCCAAAACGCACACAGACCTGCAACAACTTCCCGCCCAAATCTCACACATACCCCACAAACAGATGTGCTTTTGCTCATGCACAAACACACAGAGGAAAGTAATGGAAAAAAAAATCAGCTTCATCGCTGCTTTTTTGTGTGCCAGCAGCCTTATTCAGGTGAATTCATAAGTGGCTGAATTCCACTGTTCCAAGGCCTACATCTATTTTTTAGCCGTGCTGTGTGCCACAATGGCACTTAACATTTGAGTAGAGCTGATTTTAAAATAATCCACTATTCAAAATTAGTGCTGGAATATCATACCGCAGTATTTCCGAAGGTTATTCTGTCATTCTAGGCTTTGTTACTTAATAAAAAGTCCCCGTTTCACCCTTTATGCCAGGAGCACTGGGCTGGGAAGTGTGCCGGACAGCCAGGTGCCTTAACTGAAGTGAAAGCCTTTGAAATTATAAGGAAGATTTAATTTCTTCATCAGATCCCCAGCTGAGATCATCTTATAATGACTAGGCTTCATATTCTTTTGAAGGAGCAGGCCTTGAATCAAATTTTGCCACAAGTGATATTTGCCTCTAAGGCAGGAGACTGTAGGCTAGCATAGTTCTCAGCATGTCCTTTTGAAGCCGCTTCATCATAAATATGCACTGAAAAGGACTTTCAGAAACTGACCTTTTGGTTTTCCATTGCTTTTGGATGAAATGCTTGAACTTTGGGTCTAAAGGACTTGAAGATCTAGTGGATGGACCAGGAAGGATCAGTGTCAATTATATAAACGCACAGTATGCGTTAGGCATCATTGCTTTATTGGCTTTCCAAAAATAAAAGTCTATTTAATCTCTGTGTTTGCTACATTTCAAAGACATCAAGTATTCAAAGAGGTTATTGGAAACTCGTATTATATAAATATGAATTAGAACAAAAGATGTGTCTTATAAAAGATGGGCCCTTTTTAAATTGCATTACAAACCCTGTCACGTTTAATGCTTCAGAGTCAGACCATACTGAACAGTTTTTCTCTTGAAGGTGATTACATTTACATTGACTAGAGTATGTCAAGGAAAGAAAAAAAAAGATGCACATTATGTTTTAAAAGCCTGAAGCTGTTATACAGCAGACTGGTGTGGAAATGGTATTTCTGCCCTCTCTCACATTATTAAAGTAACATGCATGAGTCTAACACCTTCTGATGCCCAGAGTAAACAGCGTAAATGATTCAGCACATGTTCCCTAGATCCAAACCAGCTCAGAAACACTCTCTCCAGCTTTCATTCGATCATTAGCTTCTGCCTGCAGTTAACCGATGTGACCAGGATCTTAATGACTTTTCGCAATTTGACTACATTACAGCTATGTCGTCCAAATAGACACATGGTGGGGCCCAAAGAACTAAAATATTTATATAGATTTTTCACTACTTCTAGATTCATGCTGTTGTCATTAAAGAGACAATTCACCCAGAAATGAAAAACCTGTCTTAATTTACTCACCCTCATGCCGTTTCAAACCTGTATGACTTTCTTCTGTATAATACAAAAGAACATGTTGAAAACAATGCAATGACAGTCAGTGTTGTTTGGATCCCACAATTCTTCAAAATATATTCTTTTGTGTTCTGTAAAATGAAGAAAGTCAGAAAGACAGGTTTATTTAAAATAAAATGTAAAAAAAAAAAAAAGACAACCAGCTTTGTCATAATTATAGCATAAATACTGGCAGTAATATCTTACTTTATGGGGAAATTGTGTTGGATAATGTGAAAAAAAAAGATTTTGATTCAAGTAAAAAAAAAAAAAGATACAAGATTGAGAAATACTGGTTTAGAACAACAAGAGGATGAGTAAATATAACAAAATGTTCCTTTTTGTATGAAAATTTATATGAAGGCATTCAGAAATTCATGTTCACTTTTCAATTCAACTTTAAACTCACTGTTATGCTAATCATATGATTTAAAATGAAGAAAACGTGTATTCAGTTAGTGGTCTCAGACTTTTGGACCTCACTCAACAGTATGTTATTAAAAGTAATTTTATTAGCAACATGATAATGTAGCAATTGGGTGCCGGAAATGACAAGAATCTCGAATTTCCTAATTTAGATATTAATTAGCTTGAATTGACTTTTTTCCCCCATGGCAGTAACACAGTGAGCATTTTTTGGTCAGCGTTTGCCGGCAATTTGAAAGAGGCCAGTCTGATTGCATAGTAGTCTGTGGCAGAGGAAGGAACTGGTGTAATTGCTAAGTTTACAGAGCAATCACTGCATGGGGTTATAACTAGATTGGTGGCACTGCCTCTCAACCTCTCCTCCTGCCACCAACACTCCCCTTCTACTTCCTCAATTTTGAGCGATTGTGTTGTTTTCTTCCTCCCCCACTTTCATGCTCCATCACCATCTCTCTCTCTCCCACGGTTTCAATCTGTCTTTCATTGCATGCCGCAAAAGCTGTGTTACCTGATGCTCAACATTCCATCGTTCTGCATATAAATATAGAACAATAATTATGCTCTGCTGCATGTTCCTCAACATATTTTGGGCTTTGTTTTTTTTTTCTTTGATTGACTGAGAAGGATTTGGTTTCCAAAAACTCTATGAATCATATTGTTGTAGGATTAGTCAATCCAACTGTATCGTTAAAGACCAAGCCAATATCGATTCAAACTGTCAAGCTGCTGATTTCAAAGAAACTTCAGTCAATTCTGAAGAGCTTGACTCTATGGCCACTAATGGCCATCTTATCTGCTGGGAACTGACTGGAGAACCTGTTTAAAAACCAATCAGCGTGTGCCCACACAATGGCCTTTGTATCTCCCTTTCCCAATGTCCTCTGTTACTCAGGTTTACCTTTTGCATGATAAATTGGCTGGAACGGTTTACCCCGCACAACACTGCTGAATCAATTTAGCCACATATGAAATGGCAGCTCGAAGTGCGAGACAGAGCACACTAAAATAAACTTTCAAGGTATTTCATATTGAATAATGGATGTGCCAGAAGCCATTACGAAATCATTCCGTTTTCCATCCTCCCGTCGCCAGCAGCAAATACGAGACGTTTCTAGCAAATATGGTAATAAAGCAAGTGTATGATTCACAGACGGCAAGATGTTTTACTCCAGATACTGTGATTAAATATGGATGCTCTTCAGTATAGAGACTCTCATAGAAATCTTTTCAGATTAATCGCAGGTCCCTGTTTGCCATTCTCGGCTGAAAGGCTGGATAATAACCATGTGATATTCTTTGTTTGTTCTTTGCACTTTCATTGAGAGGCTGCCCCTGCCATATTGCTTTCACAATAATCGCAAATGGCAGTGGTGATACATCATTGTACATAGGGCTACGGCATGTGTCCCAAAAATAAAAAAAATCCAAAAGCTCATATGGACGTCAAAGACGACAAGCAAAGGAGGGAAGCACAGTCTTCCTTGGCAGCAGCTTTATTGCTCAAACAGAGGATGTGCTCTGTGTACTAACGCTTTTCTGTCTGTCTTCATGATTTTGTGCGCCTCCTTAAATGAAACCTGTTACCCAGACAAACAAAGCACATTTACACAAAGCATTTTTCTGCTTGGTGAAATTAATTTGAGCTTCTACAAGCACCACCAAGAAGGAGAGTCAAAAACATAGACAGCGAAAACAGTTGCCATTTCTTTCACTTAAAACAATATTCTGGATTATATAACTGACAGCCCCTCGTGGCATTATGTTGATTACCATAAAAATTAATTTCCCCTTGTTCCTCCTTTACTTAAAAAAAACAAGTAGTCTGTTACAGGGAGGCACTTACAATGGAAGTGAATGGGGCCAATATGTACATTTTAAAATACCCACTGTTTCAGTTAGTATAGTCACAAGACAAACAATTTGTGTTAACTCAGTTTTACTGTGGGGGGAAAAAACATTTACTAACCTTTTCTGTAAATCCAGAAAAGTTATAAAGTTATATCCAGTTTTACAACTTTGTTGCCATTACAACATACCCATAAACACTAAAACTCTAAAATGATTATAAAATATGATTTGAACAACTCAAGTTTAACAGAACTAATGTAAGTGCTTATATAAAATTACAAGCTTCACATTTCTGCTTTTAAATCCTTCAAAAAGTGGCTCCATCATTGTAAGTGCCTCATCATAACCTGGATTTTTGCTTTTTTGTAACCGAAAACAAGAGAAGAGTCCAAATTATTTTTTTGTGGTAATCAACATTATGCCATAACTGTTGTCAAATGAACCTGACTTGTGTTGAACCCAGAATATTCCTTTAACAGTCTGTTTAATTCACAATGGGCCAAATCTCAGACATGTAAATGAGAGAATCCCTCCCAGAGGAGGTGTAGAAGGAAGGGCAGCACTGCTCTTGAAGGATTTATATAGACAAGCAATGTTCATATCTACCCTCTGATGTTAGAGACAGCATACATTTTATGGGCGGCCTCTGAAGTTTCTTTCTGACCTCCCACCCCTGTCTGCGGAGAGTTTCTGATATCCATCTTAAACACACAATCTCGGCAACCTCAGTTTTGAAGCTTGAGACACCACAGCCTAGAAGTCACGCTATGCTCACTGGTAATTTACACCTTCTCAGTTCTCACTCAGTCCTAACTAGCGAGCATTTCTGCCAATTATATCTATGACACACGGAAGAGACGAAAGTGGCTTCTGCTGTTTCTATTCCTCTGGGTATTCACAGTGGTCCAAATATATCTCCTCTGATCCGCTACCCTAATCAGAGTTTCATCCATCTCTGGGTTTTGAAACAGCTGGATTAGCCTCTAAACCACACAAACTTAACGGGTTCCAGACCAATGCAATCGGCTTTGTGTTTTCTTGTGGAAACGGCGGTCTCAAATGTCAAATGTTAATCACTGACAAACATTAAGCATTTGTGAGATTTTCTTACGCAGCGGTTCTGTACGTAATAGGATGCCGGGAGGTTTCTTTTTGGTGATTTACTCGATTCTTACTCTGTTCATTTGCTTGTGTCCTTTTTTCCATTAGAACAAGTTAAATGATTGATTATAATGACACACAAATGGCTTTGGCCTAGACAGTGAATCGGGTCTCCAGGCAAAAGTCTGTATTTGTGTGACTAATGCAGTGATGAGTGTTATTCTGGAGGAGTTTGAGTGAGCGTCTTTTAGATAAGCGAGTAAAAAAAAACCAAGTGTGAAAATAATGAGTGTTTGGACAAACACAATCAAACACTCGTGTAGCTTTGGAAATTACTTCCTCCATTTTCTCGTACAGCTTCAGGACCTGAGCAGAACTAGCGAAGTAGAACCTCATAGAACTTTCTTGAAGCTAAATGGCCCTCGTTTGTTTACATCATCACTTCTTCGTGATTGGTTGTGAATTATCGTTGTGGTCTGCTGTTCACTCCTTTAATTGACTGAAACTTGTTGGACATAAATGTATGGACGGCATTAGCATATTTTAATTATATGAAGATCCACCTCTGCGCAGCCCAAGAGTAATTTCAGAGCGGGAGGAAGATAAACTAACTTGTCATTAACACACATCCTTTATACAAAATGCACACACACACACACACACACACACACACACACACACACGCAAAGTCTTCCTCAGAAGAAAGTAATTAATTTATCTTAACATCAAAGTTCTTCCACACAGTACTTTCTCTCGGTGCTGTCTTGGAAGAGATGTTAATATTGTATGCTAGATATTGATGGTGTTAAATTGTCTCAACAAAATTCTCAGAGTTTGTCCGCTAACCATCAGATGTATATTATGCACATAAATGGCTGAAATTGCCAGTTTAAATCTGGTTGGCTGGTGCTATGCAACTTCCAGGAGTGGGAAGTTACCGGTTTGCCTAGAAACAAAATCGTGTTTAAGAGGTAATGGTTTGATACAGTGAGCGTTTGAGCGTTGAGGACGAACTAATCATTTCTGGCATTGACATTCATGTAGTTCAAAAAATCACGGTTCTAGCGATGCCAAGGCCATGGGTTTGATTTAGGGATGTGCAAAACGGAGTTATTTTCAAAATTTACGAGTTGGCAGTTTGCCTGAACAAATAAATGGGACTAAATAAGACACATTTTTTAAAAACTGCACTATTTTTATCTTGACAAGCCACTTTGAAAACACAACGCTCGCAACAGGATGTTGGTTTTACAGTCTGTATAACAGTGTTTCCTAATTAAAGCAATGCATGGAAAAAAAACATTTAAAAAATCATTTTAAAAAGATTAAGAAAAAAATCTAAAACAACAACAACAACAAAAAATAATAATAGTAAAATAATAAGTAAACTGATTTTTGGCCACAATTACTGCTAACAGAAAAGGTCTGGCTATACTAAACTATGTTGTACTTGTTTGATTGAGACTTAAGGCTTAAGAAAATTTGATTAAGGAGATATTTACTAAGTTTTGGCTGTTGATAGAACAGAAGAGTCTGCTTTAGAGATGTGGTCTCGATTGGCTCAAGTACAGAGGCTATTTTCTGTCCTCCATTCCTGGCACCTCACTCAGCATTGCTGCCGTCCCCCTGATCTGTTGTCACGGGCTTGCGGTGTCCCACACAGCTCCGTCCTGGGTTTATCTAACCTGGTGTGAGTGGATGGATGATTCCAGAACGACGAGCCTGATAAGGCATCGACAGGTGGGATGCAAACCGCCTGGAAAGAGCCTGCTAAGCTCTTCCAAAGCCCCCCATAACAACTCTTCCAGGGCTTTATCTGAGACTCCCAGAGACAGGGTGACCTCAGCTCTTGACTCACCTATCTCTCTGAGCACTCCCTTTCTGATAGCGAGCACAACACAGGGCCCTCTGTGGCCAGCGTCACACACACCTGCCCCCCTGCTTTCGCCCCTCTGTGGCCTGCTGCCAAGGCCGGCAGTCCCTGCTTGGCAAAACAGATGAAATGGAAGAACGAGAGCACGCTGAAATAAGCCACGACACCAGCCCTCTCCCTTGTTGCCATCATTCCCATCTAAACTCAACTCTGACAGCCCTCAATGGACCTTTCATGCATCTCAAAGGTTCCTCTGTCAGTCCATGTCAAGAGTTCACATTCTGTGATGCCCTCTGCGGGTCAGAGTTCTCCAACATTTCATTCTTGCTCCCCCAGGCACACTTCAAGTGTCGTACAGTCGGTAGCCAGATATTTTTTTTTCAGATACTGTGACTCATCTTAGAATGTGCTGACTGATTGTTTGGTCATTCTCATTTCCTGCTCATTCCATTATTACTAATGATACAACTTTGTTTTGATTCTGTGTTGGTGACTCACATGTTTAGCACTGCTGAGTTTCTGTATCTCCATTCATTGGTCTCTTAAAAGCAAGACGTGTGGAGTTTCAGGCACACTGATTAAAAAAAAAACAATTATGAAAAACAATAAACAATGAAAGACTTATCTCAGATAAAAGGAGTTTTATATAGAACACTATAGTGCCATTTAAAAGCAAAATAAAGAAATTAGATATTAATTCAACTTATAACTCAGTAACATAAAGAAAGACATTTGGCAAATGGATTAAAAAAGCAAGTGTCCAAGGTTTTTTCTTTCAATGCAGTTTAAAAGTTGGTTTTACACAGCATTGGAAATTTTATTTTCCAATCCATTTGCTTTTATTTATCCATCTGTCAATCGAAGGCAATCAGACAGTTAAATCCTGGATCAACCAATCATATTTAGACTATATTTTAAGACATACCCTCCTAAATAACAGCACAGCTATGTCAATTTGTCAATTTATTATTTGTAACATTTAACTGAATATTTTATTTTTAAGTGGCACTCTTAATCCTCCGTACTCTTAGGCATGACGCAAAGTAGTATCACAAAAACACAACTGTTTAATCTTTTTTTTTTTCAAATATTAATATTCAATTAATTAATATTAATAATCACAATAAACAATGCTTCCATTGAGTATTATAGTTCACTATTCTAATGGTAGGAAATCAACTTAGGAAATGTAAAAAACTGCTCAGATCCGGTATAGATCTACCCAAATCACATGAATGCTAATTCATTAACAATGTTAATGTAATGTGTTGATACTGTTGAGATTTTCCTGTTTGTAAATATGAATTATAATCCTGCACTAGAGAGATAAACTGATCTTATAGCAGGACTTCTTTTAACAAGCTCTCAACTGGCCTCTATGTTTCGTCTCTTGTGGTTGATTTTTAACGATGACCTTCCCTGGGTCGGTAAGTCTGAGAAGACTGAGGATTGTTTCTGTCAGCCTGGTTTTAATCCTGTCGTAGTTATCAGCCTTTGGTCCTCATGCTGAGGGGTAGGGTTTTTTCGAGGTGAATGGGGGGTTTTGATGTGATCTCGGAGGACTAACAGGAACAGAGATCCTCCTAATGACAAACACTTGCTCTTTAAGAGAGCTTTGAGATCAACAGGGGTTCTGTTACAGCTGCCCATAGGGAGGTCAAACACACCAGCACACTCTTTCACTTTCTCTCACTTGTGAACAGGCACAAGCATAGACTTTGGCCTCCCTTGGGAAGGCGTGTGTGTCTGTTTGGTCGTATTTCAGAAGCAGGAAGCACTTTCACCCTTTACTGTAGTCAATTTAAATTAAAAGAATATATTGCAGGTTCATTACAAGCTAAGATCAATCGACAGCACTTATGGAATAATGTTTATTACCATAAAAATAAATTTTGACTTCACAGTGAGACATGTGCAATGGAAGTGAATGTAGCCAATCCATAAACATTAAAATGCTCACTGTTTCAGTAAGTATATCCACAAGAGGGGCAAGTGTTAATATAATTTTAGTGTGAAAAAAAAACACTAACCATTTTTTCTTTGTAAAGTTACACTACCGTTCAAAGTTTGAGAAAGCATGCAATAAATTGATCAAAAATGTGTCTTTTTGTAAAGTATTTATAATGTTACAAAAGATTTTTGTTTCAAATACAGTATATTGATTTTTTTACTTTCTATTCGTCAAATAAACCTGAATGTATAACAGTTTCCACAAAAATATTGATAATAATCGATAATTAATACACCAAATTAATATATTATAATTATTCCAGAATAATCATGTGACACTGAAGACTGGAGTAATGATGCTGAAAATTGCCATGACAGGACTAAATTATGTTCAAATAGAAAAGTTATTTTACATTGTAGTATTATTTTACAGTATTGGTGTTTTTACTGTATTTTTGATCTAATAAATGCACAAGTTTTAATGGAAGAATTTTGATCTTCATTTTTTTGCTTTTAAATCCTCCAAATATTGGCCCTATTTACTTCTATTGTCAGTGTCTCACCATAACTTCCAATTTAAAGGAAGGAAAGAAAGAAAAGGAGGGAAGAGATCTGAGACTAGCTAAACTTGTTTTGAACCTGGATTATTCCTTTAATATACCCTTAGATAAATCTAGAGCAAGCAGATTCAGCTCCACCTTTTCTTAAAAGATGCTTCACAGGAGCCCAGTTTGACAGGGTGTGCCGGGTGAGGAGGAGAAGGATACCAGTGGGTGGTCTCCTCACAAGACAAGATGACTATTTTAAG
Source organism: Sinocyclocheilus anshuiensis (assembly GCF_001515605.1). NCBI lineage: Eukaryota > Metazoa > Chordata > Actinopteri > Cypriniformes > Cyprinidae > Sinocyclocheilus > Sinocyclocheilus anshuiensis. The sequence goes on along the minus strand of NW_015546055.1, from coordinate 1,049,475 downwards.
AGTCGACGACTTCCCCATTAGCCAGTGACTTAGATTAGTCGGATAATGAGGATTGTGACATTTCACGAATGGTGTGAAATCGGACTTATCTTCATTTTTAACAAAGCCACACTCACTAATGACTACTTGACTTGTTCACCTCACATTACACATTCTAGAAGTCGCCTCCAGCACCCAAAATTAGAAGGAGGGGTGTGTGCCAACTTAATTCTCACACAACAGGGCTTTCCCTTATGAATTAATGCCGTAATCCCTCTTAGATCTTAATTAGAGAGCGTTTGAGATGCTGTATTTAGATGTTTGATGCTTCCATCCTCCCCAACCCAAATCCAGACAGGATGGTGCCATACCTTTTAAGTCAACCAGCTAACATAGAGGTCCATCCCTAGGGCTGAAACCCTGCTTTGTTGGAGATTTCATGCATGATACACAGACAATGTATATGTGTGTGTTACTACTTTTTTGTAAAGTAGTAATCTCAGCAGCAGAGAGGTAGGAACTATGCTAGAACAGAGGATCATGACCTTTTTCGAGGGCATGAAATGGGCAATTTTTCAGTACTCAGGTGTAGCACTGTGAGTGATGGCTGGGTATGAAGGCCAATGGAATGTATAAATGGGAATATGCTGTTGTGGTCGTCTGTTCCTTTAAGACTTTAAGCTAAAACACACACACACACACTACTCTACTTAGACTGTAACGGTATTAGCATGATTGAAGGAACCAGCAATTGTATCAGACCAGCTGCTGTTGGGATCCGGATACCATCTAGAACCATTATCTGCTGTTATCCTGTAGTAAGAAGCCAAGATTTTATTATCTTGCTGTGTATGGCAACAGTGCAATATCCTGATATCTTAGCAACAGCATCCGGCAGAACTGTCTCAATGCATTGTGTTATGTGATACATTTTATTTTGTACTTTGTAAACATTTTTTTTTGCAAGGTTTTTTTTTTTTTTTTTTGAGTGGGTCAAATGAGTATGTCCTTCACCGCAGTTCACTTTTATTACTCTCACAGGACAAAGTGATGAGGTCTCGGATTGTCCGAAAGGAATATAAAAATATCCAAGCCCTGAGGTTGTCAGGGTAACATGGCTTGCAGGCATGTATGGCACAACACGGTAAATCAATCCAGAAGATTCCTCAACTTGAAGAGAATAGGAGCCAGTAAACAATAATGATGACTAAAGCAGCTGGCGTGTCGAGGGGCTCTGGATGACCCCGCTGTGGTTTTAAGCAGCGAGGCAAAAAAGTATCAGCTATCACCTGCTGGCCTCACCCGTGACTCCTGCTGCTAGGGCTGTTTATCTGACCCCTCGACCTTTGATCTGTGGGTTCTTAAGGTGGGCCAAGTAGGGCCCTGAAGGACTTTAGCAGGGGGTTGGGATGTTCTGTTCTCTCTCACCTGTTGGGCATAAATCATAGAATATGCACGCTATGTTTTAAATATATAAATATTTATATTTACATTTACAGTATTTATAAATATGTTTAAAAACATATATTTATACAGTATATACTGTATATAATAATATATTATTTTATCTTCTGGTCCTTGTGACCCCTGAATGCTGTTTTTCATACCCTTCATTCCCACTGTCCTTGTTGTTCCAGTTGAAATCTCTTAACTATAGACTCTCAAGGGTCAAAGTCAATGCTAGACATACTCCAAGTTCCTGAAAGGTCTGTAAAGATGAGGTTACTCAACTGATCACTGTTTGTCAAGCTATGACAGCAAATGTATAGTGTGTCCTTTAAGTTGTTGTTGTTGTAGGTTTCAAAAAAGTATCTATTCTTAGGGATGCACAATATTACAATTCTGGCCGATACTGATAAGCTGAAAAATATTTTCATGTTATGGTCAATAACCAATAATTGCACAGCATTAAAATGCTTTACTATTTTGTCTAAATAAATGAAAATAAATCCTTTAAAATTGAAATCAATTGTTTTAAATGCTACAAGTCGATTTAGGCACTGGCATTGTAATGTGCAGTCTGAAAAATATATATTGATTTTAATATTTGCTAAATATTAAATTTTACAGTTTTATTATTATTATTATGTTTTTAAAATTGACTTTAAATGATAATTAGTTGATGCAAAGATAATCTAAATGAAAAAAAAATGCTTTAAAAAAATGTAATATTGGCCTGTACAAGATATGATACAGATATAAGCATATCCCTATTTATTTTAAAGCTATGCTTATGGTTAGTCTGTAGAAATTATGATAAGCTTTATTCAGAACGATAGAACCAGCTGATAAATAGAATTTAGCTATGAGAAAATGTAAGACAACATTGCCAGTTTCCAGCACATACCAATTACATCCTTATCTCTGTGTATGACTCAACCTGCTTGCTTGAGTTTGTCTTTTTCCTTTCTCAGTCTCTCTGCAAGTCAACACACACACACACAGCCAAACGTGATGAGATCACCAAATACTTCACATTAATAGTAATACATGCAGCACTGTGTGCCAACAATACAAACTATCCGTGAGTGGAGGGAAGGTTTAATACAAGTCACTATTCCAACTCCCTGGGTAAACTCAAAGATCAATGGCTTCCTCTGTCACATCTTCACACACTGGCTTGGATTACTGCAGAATCTGGGCTTTTAGTCAGGATTAGGGCTGTGCTGAAAGTGAACAACACAAAAGGAGGTCTGATAGTAGAAGACCAAGCGCTAAATCGGCACAGCAGATCCTGGAGCCAAGTTAAGCCCACAGCAGACTTACTCTGGAGGGGGTCATCCTCATTAACTCTGCCTGTTACTGTGCTAAAGCAAGAAAGAAGATGTCCACAGGCTTCAATTAACTCGGTGTTACTGTATTGAACCATTTTTAAGAAGACACTGAATGCATCTGTAATAGGATCGGATCTTATTAGAATGTAGGAATATGCACTCAACTTTTGGAATGTTGGACTTGGCTAAGCAGTGTTTTGGGCATCTCCTTGGCAGTGGTGTTAGCTTATAATTAATGTTGTGTAGTGTGTAAAGGAGGAAAAGGCAGCCAGGTAAGGCTCTGGTGTAAACCCAAGACCATCTGCTGTCATTTCTTCAGTGTTGTGCCTAATTGCCCCTAGGCCTCCAAGAGACCCTTTTCTCTCTAAATGAGATTAGGCAAACACTGCGCCATTTGCATGTCTTTAGCGTCGTGGGTGGATTTGGAGCTGAAATTGGCAGGTGGCTTGTGCCACAGAAGTTGCACATTCACCATAACTTCAGATGAGTGTTCTGCACAGCCTCCGGAAAGTTTTATCACCACCCTCACCCCACGGGGTTTCTGTCAGCAGGGATTTTGACTGCAGTTCCCATGTGTAAAATTGATAAGATCTCACAAATTTAAAGAGATATTTCACCCCCCAAAAAAAAAGAAAAAAAGAAAGTTCTGTCTTCTTTTACTCACCCTCATGTCATGTATAAATGTATATTACTCACCCTCATGTCAAAAGGCAAGGTGAAGTTTTGAAGAATATCATGATCGCACTTTTCAGTATAAACAATATAAAGTGAAGCTACAAAATGTTACAAAAAAGTTATTTGCTAAAAATCTGTTATCTTAGATTTATGTGCTTATAGTATATTTTGAATGGGTTTATTTTATATTTTCAGTTTTCATTTTAATTTCAGTTCAATTTTTAGAAATGTAGTTGTGCTTTTGTCATTTTTGAAAAATATTTATGTTTAGCTTTATTTTTATTTCATTTTTAATTGTAGTAATTTTAGTACTTTAGCTTATTTTATTTCAGTTTATCGTTTATCTATTTTCAAAATCAGTCTGAATGAATTTTTTACAAGTTAGACAAATCAAGTTGTATTGAACTCGCTAATTTCTTCTGGTCCCAACAGATATCAGCCCATTTGAGGGCAAGATTATCAGTGAATAACAAGTTAACATTTGTTCTGTTCATCACACAAAACTTCAGAAGACTGAACATTGTGAACAATTCATAAAAAATTGCACATTGTTTGAAGCTTTTAAATCTCAATTCACCATTATAAATGCATATTAAAAAGTTGTGATCCGTACAGTCATATATTCAGCACGTCGTCTTGTGTGTTTCACAGATGAAATGCAGAGATACAGGTTTGGAACGACATGAGGGCGGGTAAATAATCACATTTCATTCTAGGTGAACTAATCCTTTAACTCCGATTATAAAATGTGATCTAAAGTCAAACGGAGAAATGTGTCTCCTGGGCACACCAGCAAGATATTCGGCCAGCGTGACTGACACACACAGCGCTAATGGTGCATGTCTCACACTTCTCTCACACACGCACGCTCGCACTAAAAGGCTTACACTCCCACAGGTGTGAAACAGTTCCAGTGTGTAGAAGCACAAGGCATGTCAGTCGGTTTTCCAAGTCTGTGTTGCTAAATGGTCCCCAGCCATTAAAACATCTTCACACTGTCACTCATGCCCATCCTCACTTCCTGTCTGCTTTCAAACATGACTTCCTCCCAGTTCAACTAATGGACAACAGAGCAGCAGAATGGAAAACTCCGAGCGAATGCCTGTTTTTCTCATGGGAACTTTTCGTTTGCAGCTATCACACAGGGGGGGTTGTGGGGTGTTGTCCATTCCAGGCACACTGCTGGCCTTTCACCAGCATGAGATGGGAGAACAGAGAGAAAAACAGTCTCCGTTGAGAAGACCTTGAAACGTCAGTAAAACAAACACACAGATGAGCGAGAGTAGAGTCATCCTTCACCTCTCCTGCTGCTGGTTATGGTTGATAGTTGGATGAAAAAGAGGCCTTTGGCACCAGACACCTACAGTTAATAACAGGATTTTGCTTGGATACACTGTGATTTTTCTCACCCTGCTACTCTCCATAAGGCTATGGAAATCTGAACACTGCCAAAAGTGAGAAGGATTTCTGCTGTGTCAAGAGCCGGCAGTACAGAACATTGACTTTAATAGAGGCATGCGTTCACTTGACGCAGTATCCCTGAGCGTGCTGTATAGCACAAAGACCTATTAAGGGGAAACACGGGTTTTCATATTCCGTTTTTTTTTTTTTTCTTTTAGCTTTGGTGAGCTGAGTAAAAAGTACACGTATTTGAGCTAATAGTGGTGTCCCAAATTACATACTGTACACTATGCACCATATACTCCGTTGTCTAGTGTGTGAATTTTATAAGGTAATTTTGTCATCCAACATCAGAGTCTGATAGCCACTCCCCCTCCACTATGTAAAGAAAGCTAGGACAGTTGAGTGCATGAAGTGTGAATTCTACACTTCGTTTTTTCAGCTTTTAAGTGCATCATCCAGCAATTTTTTTTCTTTTTTTCTTTTTTGGAAAGTTCATATTAATCACACTATTTATAGTAAAATGGCATACAAAAGTGTATAAGTACACAAGTTAGGGCCATTCACACAGAATGCATTTTTTTGTGTTTAAAAACATAAGGCGCTGGGCAAGGGAATAAAAAAAAACCTCAGTGTCTACAGATGGGGTTTATAAAAGTTGAAATTTTAACTTCTGCGCGAAAACACGTGAACTTAACAGTCAAACACATCCATCTAGTGCGTTTACATAGAAAAACAATGTAAAAGCAGCACAGTGGAATTCTATGTGAACGACGCCTTACTGATGTCTTTGTGAATGCATATTGCACTGCTTTTACTTTATTTTAAAAGTTGCGCAATAAACCATCACATGAGCAAGAATGGCGTTGTTGCAAATTTAAGATATTTGGAATGTGAGTGTCACTGATTTCATACAGCAGTTTAATAAAAAGTTAATGTTGAGTAACTTTTATATAGAATGTTGCTTATTACTTGTACTATTTTTGCTCTACCCACAGAAATAATTCCATACAAAGTCAAAGCAGAACAATTGCGCATCTCCTAGCAATGTTCAGTAGTGTCATTCTTGAATGAATCACTGTTAATGAATCAATTCATTAGAGTGAATGACTCACTCATAAAGACAGTCTTTGTATTGTTCCTGAGTGGATCATCATTTTTGAACATATCAAATTATTACTGGCATATTGATGTTACTGCAACTCTTGAATAAAGACAAATGCTTTGGACATATATTATATACAAATAGTTTGGGTTACGAGTTGGACTGCCTTAAAATGATGCATGAAAAAATTAGAACAGAAAAAGCATAACTTGTTAATGACAATTACTCTTCAACCAAAAATGTATGATAGTGACATATTTTCTCAGTTCAAAGGGTGTACCACAGGAACCAATCCTAAGCCCTCTTTCATTCCTTTTTTAACCTTTCGGACCAGCACTAACTGCTCAATGGGGAACTTAGCCTGAACTGCGGTCAATCAGAGCCTACACCTGAATATATAAACAGCAACATCTGCTCACACAGTCGCTGAAGGGATCCGGTAATGGGAGGATGCCCGTTCCCCCTGTTATCTGGCCACTGTGCTGTTCAGATGTTTGGTGTCAGGTTCCAGATGGACTGTTGTCTCCTTTGTATGAGCAACAGACGCAGGGTAATGATTCTGCTTCGTTACCTGCAGTACTAAATGAGATTGGGGCATAATGATGCCCTGCAGCAAATCTTTACTTACAGATAGGTTTTGTTGTCATTGTTTCAAATGGCCCTGCGGTGGGTTTAATACAATTTAAGTAAGGGAGGCAGACGAACACGGATTGTGATGCAAGACTCACCACCAAGACTGGTTTCTTGAGACTTCCTGGAAGCATGTGCATCACTGCTCCCATATGATACCCTCCAACGTGCACACCATGCTCATAAAGCATTACGGAAATTATTACAAAGTGCACTTACCTGCCTTCCATGACTGATGTACAGTTTTTATGACCATGTACTTTGCTTTGCTCTGCACTTGCTTTCCTCCATGTTTGTATGTATGCATGCATTTTCATTTTCTTCCTGGGCCCTGAGAGTGGTATGCTTCTCTCTGAAGAGGGCAGATAAAAGGCGAGGGGAGAATCACTAGAGCCATTTTGACTTATTCCAAAAGCTGTACTCTGACTCTTGAAATATTCTCAAATTTTTATGGACTAGGGTCTTTTTCCACATATAGAGTGTGGAGGGTGAGCCGTTGCATCCACCGTGTGTTTCAGGTAATAAACCTCACTCACAGCACAGATGCTGCTGTTTGTTTTGTTTAATGGTGCATGTAACTGCAACATTAAGTACATTTTACATGGTAACCATGAGTTTTTAGTCAGTTTCCAAATGGAGATATGATAGAGGTGGCGCTTAAATTCTGTTCTCTTTCTGAGCGCTTACATGTCATTGACCAATCATAGGTATAATCATAGAAATATTTACAATCATTTAAAATGAATTTAGCTATTACGTGGTCAAATAGGCATTGCAGCAAAACTTTAAGCTGAGAAATGACACATTTTATGGATAAATTAATGTTTTATTTTGTTAACTTTTACAATTAAAGTACATGATTAATCACCTCTGCATGCTGTGCATGCAAGATTGCAAGCTAAGCTTGCAGCCAGTTGCGTACTGTCAAATTTGCATCATTACTTTAAAAAGGTAACATTTTTAGTTTAGTTATCTAAAAAAAAACATCCACATTTGGATAAGAGAAATGGAATTCTATTTAACAAGCTGCACCTGCCATTGCAAAGAAGAGATCAAAATGAAACGCAAAAGGAGGGGATGGGACACGGGAGCTGTTTCAGGCTGACACACAATACTCAGTTAATTTGCTTCTTTCTTTTTTGTTCCTCTGTGTGACTGTTTCAGTCTCTGCGTTTGGCGCTGTTGTGTTCGAATGCTATGATAATTGGATTTTTGTTTTGTTGTGGCAAAGGGAGTTCTATGTCAAATTGTTTTCTCTGAATGAGAAATTTGATAAATTCAGCAGAGAAACTTTGTGACTTTCAGAGCGAATGTGTGTGTGTTCAATAGTTCAGAGTGTTGTTTATGTGTTCATTTTCAGTGACATTTCCCATGTGTCATCTCTATAGCCACTCCTACAAATGGACGTGTCCAATGGATAATTGCACAACTATTCAAGTAATGTTCTATGAAGTTGTTTTATTCACTTGCTTTACATTTGGTATGTTGCTTCCTTATCCAACTTCACTCAGCATTATTTTTTATTTGAATTATGGCTTTTTTCACCTTTTATACAGTTGAAATTAAGATTGTTAGAGTACAGAACTCCTTAGAGATACCTAAAAAACCTTTAGTGGTATAAAAGAATAGCTCTAACCAGACTACAAACTATGCTAATTGTTTTTGTTCCGGTAAATAACTCTTCCTAGAAAGGTTTGATTAAAATGCTGTTCGTAATTACCATGGCTGCTTCCTTTTGCACTTTTGAATTTGTAAGCCTCCTAAAATACCTCCAATTTGTTTAAACAGCATTCTATAAATAAAGATTGTCAATAAGAAATGTCTTTCTACAGCAATCTATTTTACACTTGTAATTTGATTGAGTGACACAAGATATTCAATAAAAAAATTAGAAAGGGAACTACACACTGTTATATAGACAGTCCGTCAGAAGTGTTTCTAAATATTATAAACCTTAAGAGTGCAAACCCTTTTTCAGTTAACTTGCAGTTTAGTAACTGACTTTAGTATTAATTCAGTATCCACCCTGACTGATTCAGTGAGTTTATTCAGTTAAGTATTCGTTGGAGTGGTTCGAACCAGTAACATGAGTCGTTTTGAACGATTCAATAAACAAAGCACTCATAAGAGTCATTTGCCAATGAATCAGACTATGCTCGTTGCACTCTATGGTTTTGAATAACTAAAAATAACCATTCATAAGAGTCATCTGCTCACACTCTTTTGCCTGTGAGTGAACTTAATAGAAAGATGTGATCTCTATTGCAATGACTCTATTGCAAGACCAGAAATGTCCATTAAGATAGTAAATCCGTTTGATAGGACTTTAAGGTCCTAAACAACTTTTCTCATCATCTGGATTCATTATAGATGTATACATTCTCTATTACCTTTGACACCTATTGGCATAATCCTGATCTCAGGGTTATTTGACTAGAATACATTTGAATAGCAAATATGGTGAATGGTAAGGAGTGCAAAGGTTCAGAACTTCCTTAAGCCTGGAATAAACTTGCGTGTGGTGTACACAGAAGCAGAATGAATGCCTCCCTTGAGAGTGTTTTGGCATAGCAGAGTGGCCTCTGGATTAAAATGCTGGCCCATGCCTCAGTGCAGAGACAAACCTCCACTATCAATGGGATTGAAATCTCCCAGTACAGACAGCACTGTAGCAGTGAGCATTGGGAGTGCCAACATTGATCTGAAACACCCAACAGAGGCATAGCGACAGACTGAGAGGAGAGAGAGAAGAGAAGAAGAAAAATAAAGCTGGTTGTATGATGCTGCTTATCCCTATGAGAGTCCAGAAGCCCCGTGGTTTCTTTCACAGCACGTTCACTCTCTCGCAAACTGCTGTTCCTCTCCTCTTTTCTCTGTGTGCCCAATGAACAAAAACAACCCTTAATTCCAGCACAACATATTCTTCTCCTTTCTTCCCCCACACGACGATGTCTGTCCCAACCCAGCCCTGATACCCAAGACAGCACAACTGAAAAATGTTTGCATTGTTTTCTCTTTTAATGGGAGTGGCTCTCTAGAGTCTGGTGCCCAAGGTTGCAAAAGTGAATGTTATCACCGTACTCATAATTCTCAGAAATCGTACTGACTAATATAATAGTCATTTGGCCCTGTTTGCTCAATTTGTCCTGTTATACAGCCCTCAAGGTTTTCCTATAGAAATTCTGTAATCTACTTGAATTGAGTAAGTCTGTTTGGTTAGTTCAGCGAGACAGAAATTGCATCTTTCCTGCCAGATAAGCCCTTTCGGGCATGTGTTGCTGGCATTGCTATTGAGAAACCGACTCTAACGTGGTTAGGGCAATTATAGTGTGTTTCTCGTCCTTTCACATCCATGTCGCTGTACCTCACACTCCCTGCCACCTGTTCAATGAAGCACAAGCTGTGCATGGAGATGAACTGTCTCTGTCTGTGTGTCTTTATCTTTGTCTCTCTCCATTTCCTATACACATCAGGCATTATAAGTGTGATCGAGTGAATCTCACAATCATATCCAGGTCACATTGTACCCTAAAATCAAAGGACAAAGGAAAAAAAGACTGAAAAGCAAACAAAAGCTGTATGTATAACACTTTCTTTCAAACTGTTTATTACCTTAATTTATTTTGTAATGTTTCACATATTCTTCTCAATGGTGATTCATTACTTTAATACAGTAAAAAAAAATAAAAAAATACTATAATACAGTATTTTCTGTGCATGAATTACAATTAAACTTTTACATGGAAATTTGCAAACATATGTAAAAGCATTATGGTAATGAGAAAGTGGGGAGTTAAATGTGGTTAAATTTCGCAGTTCCAAATAAATAAATAAATGAATACTTTTCAAAGTTGTCAATTTACCAGGTTAATTTAAGTATGATTACTAATGAAAAAACACTTCATGTGTTCGGACAAATTTGATTACAAAACAGGTGCCTGAAATCAAAATTGAGCCATTTTGTAATCAGTGATGGCTGGTGGGTTTTAAAATAGAGGAGGTATACTACATTATAGCAATCTAGGGAACTGGGGAATTTAAAGGGCTTCTTTTGGTCACTTTTATATAGGAAAATTAAGAAAATTACACATATGCACTATACAAGACAATATGAATATAATAATTTCACTTATGTATCACTTAAAGAAAAAAAAAACACTGCTACACCACCAGGGTTTGGACTTCAGTAATATTTTATGGTTTACAATGGTAAAATTGAAACAAAAAAATCCACATTATGAAGATGTGAAATTAGTAACTGGGAATTTTATTAACAGTAAATTGATCTTTTCTCATTTTCCTTTTCAAAATTTGGCTTTTTTGCTCCCCCGACAAGCTGCCATTATTTGTAATACCTATTCAGAGCTTTAATCTGCTACAGTAACGTCTTTAAATTATTTTCATTTGGGGGCTTCTTGTTATTAATTGGCATATCATATAATTATTCAATTAAAAATTATTTTGATATTGGAACTGAAATATACCTAGACATCTAATCATAATAAATAAATCTGAATGTTTTTGGCAGGTTTTGTGAGATTCAATGCAATAGATGCCCTTGGTGTAGTATACCACATTTAACTGTGTCACCCTCCTGGAATGTTTGGAAGTAACAAACACTTTTCCCAGCTGTTAAAAATTCACATAGTTATGAAAAGTGTCCTTGCAATGCACTGACAAAGGGCCATATCCCCACCTCACCTTAATGCCTCAGGCCACGTCTGTGTGCCGAGAAAATAAGCAGCATACTCTCAAAAGAAGCACCTGCCTTAATAATAGCAACACGTATTCCTGTTCCAGTCTCAAACTCTCGACCTTCACTTCAGTGCATACTGATGTCTATTATAAGAGGTCTGGTCAGACACACGTAGGTCTCCATGGTCCTCTGCAGGGCTAGCATTTGTTTAAGTGGGTTGTTGAGTCAGTCTGTCTACACAGTGCTGCATTAAAGGTGAGAACAGCACACTGCAGAAGACAGCATTGGCAGTCAGGGGGGATTGTGCTTAGAACGAATTGCGTTCATTGTTACTTCTATTTATTTGTATGCATGCGTTGTTTTGCCGCCTGAATCACTAAAGAAATTATGCAAATCGTATAATCGACAAAAATCTGTGTAGAACGCAATTAGCATGTTGCAATTCCCAGTCTTGCGAGTCCTGATTCGATTTGATTCGATTTCAGAAGCTTTTGATTTGATTCTGATTAGCTTATATATGAAAAAAAATCTCTCTCTGCAACTTCTGTAAACTAACAGAGGTAGTGTTTCAGACTGATACAGACAAGCTTATATGATTCATTTGTTGGTGAACAACACTAAATGTGCTGAATGTTTTTCATTCACTAAAAAGAACTGGCTCATAAGAGTAATTTGTCCGTGAACCTGACTACACTGAATCACACAATATATTTTCAATTTACTAAAAAATTATTTTGTTTATGAATCAGTGATAATTTTATGTTGTTGATTCACAAAAAAGAACCAGCTCATAAGAGATATTTGTTCATGTACCGACTACACTGAATCACGCTGTATGTTTTCAATTCACTAAAAAGTTTTCAGTTTCAATTGTTTGTGAATCAGACTACACAGTTTTTTTTTTAACTGGTCACTTTCTCTGTGTTTTTTTGCAAGCAGCCATGAGCACAACTTAACAGAAAGAAGTTTCTTGCAATTATTTTGTCTTTTTATTGCATCAAATTCAAAACAGACTGCCAAATCATATTCAACTCAGGTAACATATGATTTCTTTTGTCAAGTTGCTGAAGATTTAGCAGTGAAGGAGTGCTTGAATTGGCTCTTTCAGATGCCGAAACTGCACTCATTAACTTTGCTCCTCTGATATGCCCCATTTGATGAGCGTTTGATGAGTAACTGCTGCCATGATCAATAGAAACTTTACATAAGCATCTCTTTGTAATTTCATTCAGTTTTCTGCTTACTTTTCGCTAGGCAAATAGCTGAAAAAAACTGAAACTGACTTGATTTAAATACGACACAGCACTTTTTCTGCACATTTAGTGGCTGTTTAAGCTGGATTGCAGTTGTTTAGTGACTAAGATGTTCTTTGTTGTGGCAAAAAACGTTGTGGAGTAACTGTTTAGTGAATTCTCCCTTGGTGCAACAGACCAAAAAGGATGGAGAGAGAGAGAGAGAGAGAGAGAGAGAGAGAGAGAGAGAGACAGAGACAGACAGAGGTTGTGCATGGATGAAGCAGCTATCCTCTGAGAGTTTCTACTCTTCATTTCATCAAGTCAATTATTTCAGCACTCCAGGCTCTGTGCCCATTCACTCCTGAAAGCCTGGGCCATGGATGGGTCAATTAGCCTGCATACACCACCAGAGGCCCTCTACAAGGAGCCGGACGAGAAAAAAAATTGCTCTGATTTCTTCGCTTGCCTGTGGTGTAATGAAGACTTCCCTAATAAAGACACTGCCCTTGACTGAGCCGCACACTTTCAGTTTAACTACTGTTCGCTTCCGAGCACGTAGTCATGTCGGCGTGTGTTTGTGTGCTTCATTTCTCTGCGTGTGCCGGCTGTTTTAATCAATTACTTCTTGCTTGTTAAGAGCACTGGGGACCAGATTCAGTGGGCAAAGAGCATTGATCCCCAGTTTGCATTTGCATTGCGATTGGGTTGTTCTCGTTCTTGGCCAGACTGCAGTCTGCAAACTTATCTGGATCAGCTCATTAACTGATCGCTTACTTTCTCGCCCCATGTTCAGACACGCCGTGATAGACGGGAACTCTTTAAGGGCATAGTTGTACATTGCTATTAGAGTGTCTCCATCCACAGGAAGCCCATCAGAGTCTTAATCTCTCTTCCCATTTCCCTCATTATTATTTCATGTGGTTCGTCAGACACGAAAGGTATTATGTTGACAGCATGATGGTTTTAGGCTAATGGAAGGTCTTGTTGAAAAAGCCAAGTCAAGTTAATAGTATGGACGCAACTCTGCCAAAAGCAGATTCCCTCTTGTCAGTATGGGATGAAGTTGTTTTAGATGGTGTTTATTAGACCGCTGTAGACGATATTCCTCCTCAGCAAATGTCATTAACGGCCTTCTTGCGCTAGTCGTGGAGGAAGGCCAATTATCGCTGTGTGCTGTGATCCTTGAATGTGTGTTTTTCCATATGTCTAAATGAAAACAGTACACAGAGGCACTGCGCGGTGGTCGATTCAACTCTTATGGGGTTGCAAATTTATTGGAACATAATCAAATACACGTCTACTGCTTTCAGAGTACTGGCCCTGATCCTGAACGGAGCGTTGCTTTGGTCCTCAGAGCAAATATTTGCTAATTTCTCAGAGGAAAGTCACAGAGCTGTGCCCTGCTGAAAAGATATTGCTGGTTTGCTGCTGTTGCCATTAGACTTCTTAACTAGCTTAACAAGTCCTATGATCAACCAGTTTCACCAAAAGAGACAGGCAAACCAGCACTAACCAACATGAACCAATTCTAGAAAGCCTTCACAAAAAAGAGACATTATAATAGATAAATGGTATAGTTGAAAAAAGGTTTCAATTAATGCATACTTGTTTCTTTGCAACCACTCAGAACTCCCTAGAAACCATGCAAAACACTCTTGCCGGAAAATACAGTTTTAAGTTGGAAACTTAGTACTGGTTTTTATCTGTTCTTATGTAGTAGTAGTCTTTAGTTGTGCAAGCTCGTATTTGATCAACCAGATAATAACCAGATTGTAACAGATATAAATATACAGTATTTCTACCATATTGTCACATGGTTACCATGGATTTGCCACCCACCATGGATGGATTTTCCAACAGGGAAATCATCTCAGTAGCTAACATCATATGGCTAATTTGTTGGGAGAGACTCTCAGTTCATCTCAGTTCAAATTTCTCGGTAGATGCACTGCAGTCTTCAGGGCCGACGGATCCGAGTTGAAGTCCGGACATTGAAAGGGAAGCGGGAGAGAGCATGAGAGAGTAAAGGGAGTTGAACAAATAGCCCCTTTGACAATGCTCTTTCCCTGCACTGTAATTGCTGTCGCCCATCAGAAGGATGATTACATCCACGCCTATCTAATGCTAACACTCTCCTGACACGGCTTGCTAAACCAGCTGCTTTATGCATGACCATCACTGTCAGTGTACCGTTGACAGCAAAGAGCAGTGTCGCTTAATGCCATATTAGAGGTGGAAAAATGGATAGCTTAACAAAATAGTGAGGAACGAGTTTATAAACGAAAGAAAAAAAAATAGACAAAAGCATGTTCCCAGTCAAAGTAAAGTGGTAATTATCTGCATTTTCACTTGTTGGATGGGGTACCTTCGTGATTAGAGTACCGTATTTAATATGGGTGCAGAGCACCAAGCGGTGTGACTTTTTCTCAGCAAGTCCTGATTAGTGATGGGCTAAAATATCAGCCAGGCTAATTAATCAGGAAATATTGAGGTATTTTAAGCATATGGATATCAGCCAATTAGGAAGAAAAATACTGAGGTTCCAAAAATATATATGTGTAATAATAATATCTATCTATAATATATGAACAATTTGATACCTTTTGTGCCATAAACATTAAATAATTAAAATAATAAAATTCTATAATGAATTCTATATTAATTCTATGCCATATACAAGCCATCGGTCACATCTTTTAACCACTGAATCTGATACTGGATCAGTTCAAAAGTTCAAAAATAATGTAGCGGGAAGTGCAGAGTCAATCAAATCACAAAGACCTGCTTGCCTTGTTTACCTGCTTGAAAAAAAACATGGATTCTTCTGTCGGTTAATACCACCATAATTTTCGTGTGGATCCATGGCTCTGGGCAGGCAGTAATATTTGATTTAGAAGATCAACAGACTAACATTAGAAGAGATGAAAGCACCTTGCCAATGCAAACACTGTGTTTTATTAGCGCTGGTGCTCAGAGGCCCTTAGCTGCTAGATCAAGCTCAACATGCTATAGGCATTGAATTCTCAATCATGAACTTTCTGCTGAACTTCTTAAATTGTCATTTTTCTTCTGGAAGTGGGGTTGGGTTTGCTGTAGGTGTGTTATTTCTGGCTGTGGAGGCTGTTTAGAATGAGGGATCAGTAATAATATATTTATTCGAGCTTCAGGTCAAACCTGCGGACTACCTCTTGGTCTCTCTCGTGTGTGTCTCCATGCGTAGTAGTGTGCCACCACTCACACTTAATGAGACTTTAGGAGTATACTGATGTTAATTAACATTCAAATCACTGTGCTCTTATTACTCCACTCCTCTCTTCTTTATATGGTTAAAAAAGGCATTTTTTTCATTGAGAGTTGTATGTCTGCAGGTAAGCATAATTATATGCAACAGATGGTTATTATGTTGCATTATATTGGATTATATGCAGTGCACAATTTGTCTTTATTGCCTAAGTTTATGCTTAGACCAATAGTTTTTTCTTTATACTGCTATAGGTGTTGCATCTATGATTTGTGCAGAATTTTTGTCTGTGTGTTATCTATATACTGTATGTATATAATGAGTCTATGTACCACTTCTGTGTGTGTGTGTGTGTGTGTGTGTGTGTGTGTGCATCCACATAGTCAAAATCTTCCTCTTCAGGCATGAGGTAGGCAGTGTGGATACAGGTATCATTCAAGCTAACAGGGAGTCAATACCCAGCAGCCACGCTGGGTGATTCTGTACAAAAGCACATGCCCTGCGTGTTTGCAGCTGGCGCATCTGAGGGAATCCACGCCTAATGGAATTCCAACCAATTACTGGCTTTAGTCGGAGCTTCATGAATTCCATCAAATCACCAGTCTGGATGCATTTCATTCACTTTCCTTTAATTAGACAGGCCTTAAATCAATTAGTGTCTAGGGCTGGCAGCAAAACACCACAATGGCACCTTTCTGCAAGTTTTTATAGATCAGGAACTGCTGAAAATACTTCCTTTGGGATGCCTCCAAACCTTTATACAGCAAACACCATTACTTTTACATTAAATGCATGTCATTGTTGAACAAAAGCTACTTTAAAATGTGAATATCTGAAGTTGTGGATCAAAGTCTGATGTTCGTAAAACCTGTGGCAGGTCAATTTAAAAAATAAATAAATAAGTTGGCAGTGTTGTAGCATACAAAATCTACTGCATTGCAGTGGGTCTTTCTGGTCAAATGATCAAAAATCAGAATCAATCGTTACGAAAGTGTTAACTCAGCACAGTTTTACCTTTTCCCACAGGTGGAGGCACAGCATTCCAGGTTTATGCCTCCAGATACATTTCGATTAGTATTTTACAGCTAATGCAGCAGTAATTAAAAGAGATAAGCAGGAGTACCAGAGTGCATGAGTAAAATTATAACAATGATCAATAATGGAAACACATTCATATTGTGACTTGATTTTTTTCCCCCAAAAGCATTTTAAACTAATCAATGTCCAGATGCTATATGCAAAAATTTTCTGTCATTTTCTGTCCGGGCAGCAACGGTGCTCAACATCGAGTGTGTTTATGCATGGTGTGCAATATACAAATATTAAAATTCAACGTATTCAAACCAAACATCACGAAGAAGACATTTATTATTTTTCCTCCAGTTTTGATCCACCGGATAAGAAAAAAGTGTGCCAACTGGGTTTTGCTGAAACAGTTTATGACCTTTACTTTATTATTAAAAATATATATGTCATATCACACCTCTACATAGACCAACAATTAAAAATACAGCTCCATCTCCACCTCCAAACCCCCTTAATACTGCAAAGATAAAACAACTAAATACTACAGTTTTCAAATGGACTATTTTGGTGAGTGTGTGTTGAAAAATCGGTGGGTGCCACATTCAGGTGCATGTGATCATTACCAGTTTACCATGCTCTGATCTTTCGCCAGCCTGAAGTCAACCCAGGTCTCTCTAGACAGGCTGAAGAATTGTAGCGTAAAGCTCTAGATTTATAGGACGTTTTAGAATCACAGAAGCATATCTGACGTCAACGCATTCTGACGGTTGGCAGAGAACGGTGAAACCGTTGAGACGTATTCAGCATGGCTTTATGCCCAGCAGGTTTTAAATTAAGGAGAATGTTGAAGTTACGAGGCGGTGCCAAAAGCTCTTTCGATGGTCTGTTTGAGCGCAAGCAGAGTAAGATAAACACTGAGTGCTTGTGAGAAGCTCCTTCAATCTGCTCTTGTGTTTAGCCGCTAATATGTTTGGGTTTGATCATGGGCACGGCAGGCGCCGTTTGATGAATCGCAGGCTGCAGAGCGAAGCAGAGAAGGCATTGATTTCCCCAGTGCCAGTTCTTTTACCTCCCTCTCTCCTAGCATTGCTGCTCTCTGTGAGGGGTTTCGGAATCCATGGAGCTGATTTAGATTTATTATTTCACAATAATACTTTTTTACTGTATTTTCTGATCAACTACATGCAGGCAGTGTATATTGGTATTTAATTCAAGTAAACATCATATAATTAAGAACAAAGCAATACGTTGTTAGCGGTTTTCTCTTGTCAAATCTCTTTAGACTGAAGCACAAGGTCTCTTGTTCACCATGTGAATGAAAATGACATTTGTTTTTGTTTTTAACAAAAGTAAAGAGAACAAAACATCTGAATAACATTGCCAGGAATAAGGCTAAAATTACCCAGTGGGAGCAAGTTGACCCTGAGGACATTATGCTCGGTGAATATTAGCACTATTAGTTTGGTGAGCACAATAAAAGCACTTCAGACAGAGTGAATCCTCTCTCCCGCTCCTGATGCCGCCCAAAGCACTTGCACTGGCTAAAGCTTATTCTCTTTGAATAAAAACATGCAAAAGAGGCCTTTTTTGTCCACACTAAATACTATAAAAAGGCATTAGGTTTTGTTGATGTTGGGATTGCTGGTGTGCATGCATTTACGCGAGTTCAAACATTTTTACGTCTTCAGTATTATCTCAGCAACATTACATTCTGCAAAATATGAAACATTTTGAATAGATCGGCCTGCTCTTTGAATGGCCCAATGTCCCAGTGAGACATGTTTTGGGATGAAATCGTTTTCCTGCAGAGAGTTTTGATTTGAATTCCAATCGCTCAGCTTTGAGGTTTGATAGTTCTGACAGAAAGCAAATTCTCCTTGTTGGTTTGCTATTGTTCGCCCAGCTGTAGCTAAAGCAGTGTGATACTGGGGTTCCACTCCTTTTAACCAATGAATTTCAGTGACTTTTCTAAGAAAATATTATTTAAGACATTTTATAAAAGCTAATTTATAGCCATTAAAACATTTTAGAATTCAGCATAAGTAGAAACATATTAACTTAGGGCTTTTAAATATTCATTTAATTTTCATTACTTTTTTGCAGATCTGGAAATCATGCTATTAAATTTCCCTAGTATTTCCAGGTTTTCCATGATCGTGGGAACCCTGAAAGAGCTTGCTCTAACAGTGAACAAATACAGTCATACAGAAGGAGTGTGATAGATGTGGTCACCGCAGGTTGTTTAAATAAGGTGGCAACCGGTTGTGACTGTGAGACAATTCTGAAATTCAGAAACTGGAATCGGTCACACTTGTTTTGTCCGATTTCACTTCAGATAGATGTGGTCTCTGGAGATCTCTCTCTTAATATTCATACTTCAACACATCTCCTTCATTATGCAGAGACATGAGAGACTTTTTAGCATTTGAATGCCTTCATTTGTCTTCATGTGTGAGACGGCAGACTTTGACACTTTCATGCATTAGAATGCTTTAGGTTAAGTTTTGTTGCAAATGTTTTTATGTAGTGTCACATGATGTTACTTACAAATGCACTGTGAGTTCTTAGTTTAGCATTATTGTCTGGTCTGCAGTTCTTAAAGTAGGTCTTGTTTTTTTTTGTTTGTTTTTTTAAAGCTATTTTTACATTGACCCAAACTTAAAAGTCCAATGCTTGCTGTGGAACACTCAAAAAAAAAAGAAAGACACACAACACAACACCAGCCAGCGACTGAATGTAATAATGTGTATGACTGTACACTAACAGCAATGCTTTAAATTATAATATCAATATTATATTATATAAACATGCAACAAACTGTCTAACGATTTAAGCACAGAACAGAACAGAACAGAACAGAACAAAATAACAGAACAATAACTGATTAGCTTTTATTGGACAACTAGTTGACTATTGTGACTCAACCCTACTTTCAAAGAAAATTACACCTATTTTTAGTACCGAAAACATTTTTTATACAATCACATTATTTGCGTGGCAATTAAGCATGTTCCTTTCTAAAGTTCTCATTATTGTAAAAAATTTCATGTTCAATACTAACACACAAAAAATGTCATGAATTTAATACCAAAATAACAATCATCCTGTCTCACAAAATTATTTGTTACCAGCATAAATTTAATTTAATACAACAAATAGTACCACTGTAACATATTTTAATAAATATCTCATTATCAAGTACATTTCTTCAACCCAAAACACTAAAGCCTTAGTAAAGGTTAATTCCATTGCAAACTAAAATAGAAGCAGGAAGTATTTTAACACATGCTGGCTGTTAAACAGAATCCCTTTTTTTGACACTGAATGAAATTCCCAGGACCTCAGAGAATCTGACTCACTTCCTGACTGAAAATACATTGCATTAACAACATGATAACAATCAGCAGCACATTTACTTAAAAGTTAGTGGCAAGATAAAAATATCCAGCTGAGGACACCATCACAATCACTAACTTAAAATGAACAAAACATAACCTGAACAAACACAGTGCATCTAAATGGAGTAGCCTGCACACATTAGCTGGAATGCTAATATTAAACAGCCTTACCTTACAATTGGTGTAGACTTGAATTACACATCCTATGTGATTTGACATCTTTCTTGGTCCACTTTTCCACTTTCAAAACCATTGCAGCAGCTCCAGGCTGATTTCCAGGAAATTGTTTACCTTTTACTTCCGGGGTTTTCCCAGCAGACCCCCACTTTCAATTTCAAAATGGCGGCTGCATGAAATCAGAGAATCATGGGAAAAAAAAGTTTCTTTATGTGAAATAATATTTCTCTCAACACTTTCTTTTGATTTTGGGATGAAATATGACCCATTTTGCTGAAGAAAAAAAAAAGTTTAATCCAGCCAAAGCTAGTTTGATGGCCTTAGCTTAAGCTCCCACATTAAAAAATACCAAAGTAATTTATAGTAAGTACTATAGTGTTTTTGAACCATACTATAGTAAAGTACTTGAATTAATTTGTTGTGGTAATTCTATAGTTGCTGTAACTAGTAATATAAACAAATTACTTTACCCAATACTGTACTAAATTTTCTACAACTATAGGGTTGATTATACTACAATACACTACAGTTTACTGTAGTAAAAACTAAAGTATACTACAGTATTCATTACAGTTTACTATAGTTAATACTACAATATGCTGTAGCATTCATTAACAACGTGTTGTAAATACTATAATATATACAGTATAATACACTTTACTATAGTATGGTTCAAAAACACTATAGAATTTACTATAAATTACGACAATATTTTTTCATGGCCTAGGCCTAAACCAGCAAATCAGTCCAGTCTGACCAGGTTGAGGAACCAGCTTACACCAGCAAACCAGTTTCAGCTAGTTTAAGCTGTTTCTTTCAGCCTTGACATCATGTTTTGACAGGTTTCAGGATTAGACAAACCCCTTCCTATCTACATCTCCCTCTTTTCTTGACTTTATTTACTGTCTGGATCTTCCAGCAGATTATCTGTTGTCATGGTGCTATCCAACCTGTGCAGGTATCATGTGTCCATGTGCTGGTGATGTATTTTAGCACAGGCCCTGTGTGCTGTCCAAACAATCTCTAGTCTTTAGACGTATTTAGACCCCACTATGTACACATTGCTCCCCACACCTGTCCTTTTAGGCTGTCATCAACTGAGTTCTTCCACAGGATTTATTATTAGCTCAGAGCTTTTAGCAAAAAAAAGTGTCTCACTTCTGTCATTTATCAGAACCTGTTGAAGTCAGAGTGACTGCCAAGCCTGTTTAAAGAAATAGTTCAACCAAAAAGTAATATTCTGTCATCATTTACTCACCCTCATTTCTTTTCAAACCCATATGCTGTTTTTTTTTTCTTTGAACACAAAAGGGGAATTTTGAAGTAGCCATTTTCCATTAAGTTCATAGCGAAGATGTCTACCCTTACCAAAAAGTAGTATACTTCAAGTTTATTTTAGTAAGTATACTTAAGTAAAGTTCAAGTATATTTTTAAGTATACTTTATGTAGTAAGTATACAAATATCAGTGTACTAGTAGTATACTTGTAAGTGTACTATTTCAATACTCCTTGGGACTAAATTGGCCCACTTTCTAGTATATAAAAGTATACTTTTAAGTATACTTTAAGTATAACAGTAGTAAACTTTGAGTACACAACTAGTTTACATCAAAATGTTTAGCTTGTACTGCAAGTATACTAAAAGTGAACTTATAGGTATACTGATAGTTTACTAATTAAATACTTGTAGTAGCATTTTTAGTACACTTTGAAGTATAGTCTCAGTAAACTACTAGTTTAGTAGTTTTATACTGCAAGTATACTCGTAAGTTTAACTTTACATCATACTTTAAGTATACTA
>NW_015546055.1:1022269-1027257 GCF_001515605.1 Sinocyclocheilus anshuiensis | reverse complement strand
TTCCTATTTTTAGTTTAAAAGAAGTATACTAATAGCACACTTGAATAAACTTCTTTTTCGTAAGGGTAGTCAAGCCTCAAAACGGACAAAAAAGAATATAAGCCTGTTTCTGCATTAAAATACAATTATTTCTTAACGCACATGTGATTTTATAAAATTGACTGTGTCATATGAGACTTTGATAAACTGCAACATTATATTTCGCAATTACAACTTTTAATCTCAGTTGCAACTTTATTTCATATAATGAAATAATAGTTTGCAACTTTATATCATGTTATACAACTGCAACTGTATATCTCGCAATGCAATATTGCACAATTGCAACTTTATTTCACACATTTATTTCACACTTTATATTGTGAAACTGCAACTTTACATTTCACAATTTCTGCTTTATATTGCACCTTATATTCTATTCATTCATATTACATTCACATTCTATATATTCATTCAATTACCTTTTTCATGTTTTACTCCGAGGTGGAAACAGGCTTACTTTATATAAAAAAAAAAAAAAAAGCAATACAATTTTCATTTTGTGTTCAACAGAAGAAAGCATTAGCACACAGGTTTGGAAGAACATTTTTGGGGGAAATATTACTTTAGCCAACACATCAGCCATTGTGTGCATATTGATTGATTGTTTAATGCCAGTATTCCTGTATCTAGAGGCAGATTGGAAAGCACTGTGAAATGTTTCTGTGCAGATCAGTCTGTATTCAATAGTTCAAAATGACCTATTCTGCTGAATTGGTGTGAGTGTGTCTGTGTTTTCTAGCGTGCGTCTATATCACTGGTGTTTTTTATGCTCATCAGCTCTTTTATCCTCTGCATTGCAGCCACTCGGTCAATATTAAAACTGCTATCACAATGAAAAGTTGCAAAAATGGGGAACGATTGCCCTGGAGGCAAGGCTGACTGCATTTGGAAGAGTGGTTGCCTACAGCTCTCGTCTTCGGTTTGACCAGAATTTGAACCTTCGCTGTTCAGTCTCTTTGATTAGTCTCTCGTAGAGACGGAGCACCGATGGAAGTGGGTGGACCGTGAAGTCCCTTCAGCCCTGACCTTTCAACCCCCTATACTGCTTTACCTAAATCCATCGTGCCACTGAACATGGGGCCTCATTGCCATGACAACCTCACCAGGCATTAATAAAGGGCCCTGCAACCTTTAAGTACGGTACTAAGTTTTTCTCAACACTGAGGAATCGTAGAATCAGTGTACAATTCATACTCCATTCACACTGTTATTGCACAAACATACAATCTCGTTTCACAATGCCAACCCTTTCTGCTGATTGTCAGTGCTTATCTGCGTAAGACAGTAGGATGTTTACAGTGCTCATCAGCACAAGTGACAAACAGTGCTGTCGTGTTGGCAATGGAACGATGCCGTGCATTCTATCATTCCAGATGACAATGTTCAACTTCCACATCTGTCATTTCATTCCATGCCTAAACGCACACACTAACACACAGACAATTATGAATAGATGCACTTCCCATGAGAGAATTTCAGACCGGTTATGTGTTGAAAAACCACCGCATGAATATAATTCATTGGTGCTGTTGCGTCGAGTCGTGCCTTTTGTGCTTTCAGAATCTGCGAACACGTCTAATTTAAAATTAAGATGCATAACGTGCACATGTCTTGGGAGTAATCAAGACAAGACCTCAGCTGCCTATCCTCCCTCCCCATTTCTTGTTGCTCTGTTTCAGAGTCGAGATAATGCCCTGATGTTTGTGTATGTGCGCGTGTCGCATTTGACAGTAATTTCTGCCGATGCTTCCCAGCCGCTCTGTTTGATGCCAGCCTGCCATCTAAAACAGGATGTTCTTGTCTTGTATTTTCCAGGGAGCTGTGTGGAGACGGTTATAGGTCTGTACGGTGAGACCATTGAAGTGCCATGCAACAATGGAAATAACAAGCCAGATGGCCTTATTTTCACCAAATGGAAATACGTGAGTGTTTCTCTGAGCATCTGGGCCATACTCTGCCCTGCTAGCCAGTCTGGCTAGCCAAGCAATATACAGCTACTCTCATCGTCTTATTGATTTCTAATTTAATCTCTATCTATAGGTGCTAAAGGTGTGTTTTTCGGTTTGCTAACGGCCCTGTTATCTCATTCAGGTGAAAGATGATGGCTCTCCCGGCGATCTTCTCGTGAAGCAGGCTCAGAAAGATGAGGCCACCGTGTCCGCCACAGACGGCTACAAAAGTAGAGTTAGTATCGCCGCCAACTCCAGCCTTCTGATCACCCAAGGCTCACTGGTTGACCAGAGAGTTTTCACCTGCATGGTGGTGTCATTAACCAACTTAAAGGAATACTCCGTGGAAGTGAAAGTTTACAGTGAGTATTAATAAAACACACACACACAAAATATTAATAAATAAGAGCAAATCAGAGAGGAGAATAGGGGAAATCAAGCACAGCTTCAGTCTATGATGGAACCGAATGTAAGCATCAGATCTCAAATTGCACTGGAAAGTGGGTGTGAAGATGTCATATATGGAAGAGAATAACATGGGTGATCCACTTTTGTAGCCTTGATCTAGTTGCATGCTTTTAGAATGGATAGCAGAGAAATGATATTGATATTGTGCACAGTGTTTCACCAAAGATTGGCTGTGCACGGAAATGGAATGTGCATACTAAGCAATATATACTGCATACTGTATATACACCTATCTCTCTGTCTATATATATATATAAGTTTTAAAATGTGAAACCGTATGCAATTACAGCATTGAATTAAATTCAGTGAATGGCATACAGTTAACATTTAGGAGGTAAAGCGAGTTGTAATCCAATATTTTGTACAAATCTAATCTAAAATGAGTCAAAGAGGTTTTCTAGTGCATTTGTTACACTGGAAATGGAGGGCATTGCATTTTGGGATACATTATTAGTGACAGTGCGCTCAGGTTGTAACTATCATGCATATTTTGGCAAAGAAAGTAGGTGGTCTGGGTAGTTGGTATTTCAAGCACTTTGTTATATATGTAAAAATTTAGTATATATACAAAAATATTTTAAATATATTTACTTTTATTTTCTTTGTAGAATCCATAGAAATTAACTGTCCAAGAATCCATATAAAAAAAAAAAAACGTAAACCTAATTATCCACATTCTATGCATACAAACATTTTGTTAACAGTATTCATACATTCATGCTTTATCAAACATACCTACATATTGTTTTGATGCATTATCTCTTATTTCAGAAAAACCATCAGCCCCTGTAATCAAAAACAAAGCGAAAGAACTGGAAAACGGCAAACTGACGCAGGTGAGTCATGCTCTTTATACTTTTCCCTTTAAAGGGGTCATATGATGCTTTTTTAAATTTTAGGGGGGCGTGGCAGAGTCTTAACTTTGATAAAGAATATCTCTTTGGTTTTGAGACTTTAGTCTTTGCAACTTCAGGGATCTTATCTATGCACAATCAGCTTGTAACACTCCAAAGAGAAAGGAAAACTTGAAATCGCATCATATGACCCCTTTAAGACCCAGAGCTTCAGCTGCTGCTGTTGTTTCCCGTATCCAGTGTTTGCTCCAGTACTCAAACCAGCCAGTGTACTAACAATGTGCAGGATCAAACACTGTGCCTTTGTTTTCATTACCCAGCATGCCTCTCTTGTAGTCTCAACATTGACACACACCTTCTATTATCACAGTCAGAGGCAGCTCAAAGACAGCGCTATTGATACGGACATCAGCGAACGCGTCTGGGGCGTACACACCTGATTTAGGCAGTGCTCGAGTGATTGTCAGCCATGGCTGCACAGGAAGCAACCACTTTTATGTTGTCTAGAGTTTGCATCTCAAACGCAGGACGGCAGTAATATTATTCAGTTGCATGAGAAAAGGAAGGAGCTTTGATTTGAACTATTTGGAGCACATACAAGGCTTCCCACTGGTGTTTGTAAATGGAGCTGGGAGTCGTTATTTTTCATTTCCTCCCTCTATCGCTCTCTCCTTTTAATGTAGTTCAGAGGCGCTGTGAACTTAGAGTCTGGCTAAGGTGGAGGTGTGGAGTGGGGAAGGCTGGGGTTGTACAGCATTATGGGTCTGTTTTTTTTTCCGTGGCCACCCACCGAGTGTTCAAAGTGCCGAAACTTAGAGGAAGGGCAAGGAAGAAAGAGCACTGCCTATGAATATAAACCATTTAATACAGTTGAAATGCAAGGTGGCTGAAGGTCTCTGGAAAAAGAAAATTAGAAAGAGAGGGGTGAGCACATTTAAATAGGTGTGCCGATTTTACAAAAAACAGGGTGTTAATGGATTGTATTAAATAGTTTGTGTACATATTTCAGTGATTATAACAGCAGTATAAGCTGAAGGAGAGTCATATTGCTAACCAGAATTGGTTCTTTAAAATCTTTCAGGATTTATAGTGTACATTCTGAAGTCTGGATTGCAGAGATGTAGCTATTTTCTGTACAGCCACGGAAAATCATGTGAATCAGAAACATACGGCACGACCAGTGTAGTCTGTTTCTCAAATTTAGTATTTTAGTCTTTTAGAAGAGCCAGCTCATAAGAGTCATTAATTTGGTAATCATACTATAGTGATCATGCTGTGTAGTGTGTTTTGCACTCGGATGACTTTCATAAACTGGTTCTTTTAGTAAATCCCCCCAAAAAAAAAATGCTTCTAAAAATTAAAATTGTGAATCGGTCCGCACTGGTCACACTGTGTTTTTGATTGACTAAAAGAATTGACTCATATAGTCATTCATTTGGAAGTCAGACTACAATGGTTATGCCATGTAGTCAGTTTCATGAACAAATTACTTGTTTTTTTGTTTTGTTTTGTTTTTTACCTTTTTTTTGTGTGTGAAGCAATAACACATCATGGCCAGTATAGTCCAACTGATTCTCAAAAGAATGACTGAATCAAAAACACAGCATAACAGGTGTCATAATAAAGGACTCTTTTGAGACTTTTGTGTGTGTGTGTGTGTGTGTGTGTGTGTGTG
>NW_015546055.1:969974-1022134 GCF_001515605.1 Sinocyclocheilus anshuiensis | reverse complement strand
TTTGTGTGTGTGTGTGTGTGTGTGTGTGTGTGTGTGTGTGTGTGAGAATCAAAAACATTAGATGACCAGTGTAGTCTGATTCTCGGGGGGGGGGTAAATAAATAAAATGTCTGTGCGTACCCTCAGATGAAATCCTGCAGGCACCCCTGGGTATATGATATGCACTGATTTAAAGCTGATTTTAAGGCTGCACTGATCTGAAACGTGAATCAGTGTGGTTACTGACTTCATAAAATGTTGTGTAGTTAAAGATTTAAGATTATGTAAGATCATATGTTTTGTCAATAGTATATTATTAAAAATAATGGAATTAAATATATTATAGCATAATCCATAACATATATTATAGATTTTGTTTGTTTAGCATATATTTTTAAATATATTTCTTATATTTTTATTACACTTTTATGTGCCACAGAGATTTGATTGTTAACTAAAACTAAAACTGTAAACATTTTCTTGAAAGCTGAAATAAAATAAGATATTAGATGAAAAACTTAAACATAAAAATTGGCCTTGACAATTAAATTAAATAAGTTTAAAACCAAACTATTAAAATTAATAAAACTAAAATGGAATTAAAAAATAAATTAAAGCTAAAAAAACAAAATGACAAAAGCACACCAAACTACTAAAACGTAAACTAAAATGAAAAAGAAAACTGGAAATATAAAAGTAAAAACTAATACAAAATAATAATAAATGCTATAATAATAGTATATAAATAATAATAAAAATAACTCTGTTTTTCAAGAATGGTTTGAATTGAGTTGTTTTCTCATCATTTGGCAGTGGAATTGCATTTCTTTTTTCCAATTCATTCCCATTACTTGTCTTCCTCAAAATTACTAAAAGAATCAGTAATGAAACAGAATTGTTAAATTGGTTGCTAAAACAATGCGGAAAGCGTGTGTAAATAAATGACCGCTATAAGCAGGCAGAATTCATTCTTCGTGAATCCCCCAGAGAGTCCAGGAAGGAAAGTGCTTAGTCACAGCTGCTCTGTTCCACGGCTCAGAGGAAGCTACAGGCTTCAGGCAGCACTCTGCGCTCAAGAGGTGATGTATCATGGTCCGGCTCCTGAGGAGGGTCCAATGTGTTATCGGAGTTCGGAATCACATTACGGCGATTTTCCCCACTCCATCTCCCCCTCGTTCGTGGTTCCTCTAAATCTTGGATTTCTCACGCCACCCTGAACACCTAAACTCATGCATCATCCCGCTGTCTGCTCTGCTCTCCTGCCATTATTACCCTTCTCTCTTTCTGCTAATTTCTCTATCCCGGGGCAGATAGCTCGTCAGCATGTGATCCTGTCAGCGTGTTATTAATGCAGAGCCTCTTCGGCCTCTGGCTGCGTTTTTACTCAACCAGAGAGAAGGAAAAGGGCGAGAGAAAGAAAGTGAGGAAATGGAAGACCTGTATCACAACTGTAGAGTTAAAACCCCACCCACTTTAGCTCATACAAATGATGTCAGTGTTTATATCAAAGTATCTTCCCTGGGCCACCTCGGGACTTACCCACTACAAGGGCAGCAGCAGTGGGATAAAAATACCTTGAGTACTTGGGTCATGAACCAACATTAGGGAAAGTCCCAAGAAAAGTGTCCCAAAATCACTTGCAAATACACACTTAAATTGTGTTGAATGAAATGACACATCATGTGACAATCTAAGGTGATACTATGTGTCATGAGTCTATAAATAGGTATGTAAGACAGGCGAAACCGAAAGTGTTTGCGTATCGCAGACTTGAACGTCATATAAATTCCCGCTGATGAGAGGTTGTGATATAGTCACTAAAGCAGATGTGCTGTTTTTTTTCTCTGTGTGTATGTGTGTGTTTGCGTGTTAGTTGGGAGAATGTGTAGCGGAGAGTGCCAACCCAGCAGCATATCTCATCTGGATGAAGAACAATCAGCCCCTAGTGGATGACGGCAAAAGTGAGTCCATAACAGTCATTATATGAAAGGAAAAACATTAAATCAAGTGCACTAAACACACAAATCTGATATATATGGCTTTGTAAGCTTAAATATATTGGTTTCAAATCATTTAAAATGTCAAAGAAATATTTTAAATACTTTTTAATTTGTGGCATGATAAATTGTGGGTTAGTTTTTCAATTCTCACTAGACCAAACATATTAATATAAATCATTAATTTTAATCAAATTAATTCCCCCCACATCATTTATTTACCTCAGAATAATGGTGAACTGTCATTTTAAATGACATAATGAACAGGAAGTGACATAATTTGAGCTTTGACAAGCCAAGTTCAAAGGTTCTACTCTTATTTAACATTCAGCATTTTTTTTCTTGCTTGATAAGATTTGTTCATATATCTAGCCCATCAAGTAAAGCAGAATTTTATTTTATTTTTTTTATATATTTAATATTAAAAATATTGTTACTATCTAAATTTATTTGAATATTTTTCAGCTTTTTTAAAGTAAAGTCATATTATTAGCTCCTGAATGCTAATGTCAGGAGTCCAAACCAAATCAAACCCAAAATATCCCAACATATACATTTGTATTCATTTAGTTTCAGATGGCACTATGTTTGTATAAATTCTTGCAGAAATTCTCTTACAATCACTTTTCTGCAATCGAGAAGGCACTTGTTTCATAGAATGACTCAACAAGAATGTGTAATATTTCTGTCAAGTTATTACGATGAATGTTGTGTTTCTACACTGGATGTGTGTGGCATGTTGCGACACAACAGAATTAGATATTGCGCATATTATAAGCATATTGGAGCTGTCTACACTGCAAGCATCCGATATGTTTTCATTGACAGACACCCAGTACCTGTTTTTGACATGCTGCAGAACTACTTCTGCCATTTATTTCCCCATCTGTCTGAAATAAAGAAGATTAATTTACAAAAAGCATGAACTGATTGCTATGAAATTTATTTTACATATTTTTGTTTTCTCAGCTTGTGGTCTTGGACTGACTAGTTTAGTTTCTAAACATGTGTATTAGGGCTGCCACTAATGACTATTTTTATTTCGATTAATATATCGACTAATCTATCGATTAATCGGTTAATCTAAATGATTAATTTTCCTCAAAAAAAAAAAAAATAAATGTTACTTAAGAATATTTTATTAAACTATATTTTATTACATCAAATGAAATCCAAATTTCTATGAAATCCTTTTTTTAAAGCAAAAGTAAAGTGCAACATAGAGTGCAAGAAGCAAGTGTCCATCTCATAGTCCAAATCACTGAAATCAAAGTTCAGTATTATAATGTAAGAATGACATGAAATGGCGCACGTTGCGTTCCCAGATGAATGTTATAATAAACCCAAACTCACAACAACATGCAGAGATGGAGTTTGAGACGCTCCACACATGTAAATGATAACAGTTCCTGTGGAACTACTGTGAACGGAGCTGCTGTGTGACGCATGTACTTAACCTACACGCATGTAAATAATTAAAGCGCATATACTGTATTAGAACTGCATCGCATATAATTATTTAATTAAATCATAGTGTTTGTGAATTCACAATTATGCTTAATTATGATTTTTAAATGGGTTTAATATATCATGCAGCCTTGGGAAACAGTCTAGTAATGTGTTTTATGGATTCTCGTCCGTGAAATGCGCCACTTCCGGTATTTTGCTGGTTAGTCGACACGAGCAAAATGAAGTCGAGGATTTTTAAAAATCGAATAGTCGAATAAAATTGACGAATCGCGACAGCCCTTATGTGTATATGCAGATGGTTATTCTAAAATAGCCCTTTTAATAAAGGAAATAAATAAAACTTACCCCTTTAACTGTTGCTGAAGTCTCAAGCTCACAGCTGATTGGTTAGTGGTTAGAGAACATTCTGACAGTATTGACAGAATCAAGCCGTTGTTACGTGGTTTCAGGCAACTTCCAGTGTCAAGGTGTGACAGTTACTGCGTTTGCCAGCTCTAATAACTGATGTGTCTAAATGTGTGTTTGTGTGTGACTGCAGCTATCATTATCACATCTGCTATTACCAAGGACCCAGCCACAGGTCTGTCCAGAACTTCTTCCCGTCTGCAGTACACAGCTAGCAAAGAGGATGTAGAATCACAATTCATCTGCACGGCAAATCATGTGATGGGCCCCGACCAGGTTTCAGAACCCGAGACCTTCCCAATTCACTGTAAGTAACTTCATTGATGCTAACTACATACTAAACAGTACTTTTCTGACACTACACTCTTAAAAATAAAGGTGCTTCAAAAGGTTCTTCAAGCGATGCCATAGAAGAACCATTTTTAGTTCCACAAAGAACCATTTAGTCAAAGGTTCTTTAAAGAACCATCTCTTTCTTACCTTTTTGTAATCTGAAGAACCTTCTTTCGCCACAAAGAACCTTTTGTCAAACAAAATGGTTCTTCAGATGTTAAAGGTTCTTTATGGAACCATTTAGACAAAAAGGTTCTTCTATGGCATCGTGAAGCACCTTTATTTTTAAGAGTATACTGGGGGTTTTTTTCATGTTTTTCAAGTCTTCTTTGTTCACCAAAGCTGCAGTAATTTGATCAAAATACAGCAAAGCATAATATTCTGAAATATTATTACTATCTAAAATTATTTTTCCATTTTAATATATTTTAATTTGTAATTTATTTCTGTGATGGTAAAGATGAGTTTTAATCAGTCATTACTCCAGTCTTCAATGTCACATAATCGTTCATTTGGTGCTCAAGAAACATTTATTATTATCAGTGTTCAAAACAGATGCTTAATATTCTTGTGGAAACTGTGATACATTTTTTAGGATACTTTGATGAATAGAAAAGAACAGCACATATTTTAAGTAGAAATTTTTGTAAAATAATAAAATTTAATTTTTAATCAATTTAATGTGTCCTTGCTGAAATGCTAAAATAATTAATTTCTTAATCAGCAACAAAACAAATAAATAACAATCTTACTGACCCCAAACTTTTGAATGGTTTGTTTTATCATATTTGTATTATTAATGTATTAATTTAATCAACATTATTATTATTATTATTAAATCAATTACATTATATTTAACAACTTAGCCAGTGTAGCCGAGAGGAATATTACAAGCAATTTATTAGCCAAGAGCCAATGTTATTTATTGTTATTTCGGTCTAAATAAAATCGGTGCATAAGACACTTTCAGATTACCCTAATTGCACTTTGTTTTTGATGCAGCCAGCAAAGACAATGCAACAATAAAAGATGTCTATTTACCTGTATGCATTTACTTACAGTACCAGTATGTGCCAGTATTTTGTCATCTTATAATTTCATGGTACCCAGTCTTTTTATATCATTATATTCAATTCAGGTAAAGTATCAGTTACTGTGCCAGTAGATTCAGGTTACTGTACTTTACATGGCTACTTTTACACAAACCAGCTCCCCCTAGGGGTGGATCTCCCACATTAGCTCAGAGATTAAATCGAAACGGCATTGGGTTGGTAGTCAAGCGCTGGGGCTTTGTCTCTACCTGAGATAATGTTCTGATGTGACACATGCTGTGCCTAGCACCTTGATGCTTTATTTGTTTGATTTTACAGCTGGTTTGAGGGATCCGTGTTCACGGGTGCCTGCATATCTGTGCATCGCCTAGTACATGAAGCCATCTCTTGAATCCTGAACCTTGAATTGAAGGTCTCAGCTGGTAGCCAGGCTCAATTTGATGTTTTTTCTAGGTCTTGTCAGGCATAATGCCAGTAACCAAGTCTGCTGTAGCATCGCTCTCTCTCTCTCTCTCTCTCTCTTTCTTATCTGAATGTTGAGAGGTTTGTTCAGTGCCTCGGGGTGAACATTTGATGTGAAATGCTCTGTGGCTGCTGGGTGAGAACGAGAGACTGCAAATGGTTGTGGAAATGAAGGCGTTTAAGCTCCTTGGGGTCTGCAGAATGGCGCGGTGTCTTAGAGAATGATTTTTTGTTGTTGTTGTTGTTGTTGCTTGCTACATGTTGATATGGAAAGTCACACAGAATTCGTGCAATGACGTGCAATGTCGTCCATCATCCTCAGGCTCTCTTCTGGCCTTTCTAATGTTTGTTTTCTCCTTTTTCTCTTTAAGACCCTACTGAGAAGGTGAGTCTACAGGTTGTTTCTCAGAGTCCCATTAGAGAAGGTGATGATGTGACACTGAAATGCCAGGCGGACGGAAACCCTCCTCCTACCAGCTTCAACTTCAACATTAAGGTGAGAGATTGCCGGCTGTGTCCACAGCAACCACACCAGTCTTTCATCTCCAGGGTCCTGCTGTCTGCCCTGTATCCTTCCCTACAGGTTAATTACACTGTCTTCCTCTCTCTCATGCCTTCTTTAGGGCAAGAAGGTCACAGTGACGGACAAGGATGTCTACACTCTGACTGGCATTACCCGAGCGGACACTGGAGTGTACAAGTGCTCCCTGCTTGACAACGATGTGATGGAGTCCACTCAGATGGTCACCGTGAGCTGTGAGTGGGCGAATGATGCACTCCTCTTCTCTATCTCTCTCTCATTTAAGGGCATCTGCCTAAGGGCGTCTACACACTAGAGAAAGACCTGATGGAGCGTTTGACAGATAAGGAAAAATATATTTGAGATTTTGGAAAGAGACGAGTCAGTTTAAAATCAAGTGGTAATACAGAGAATTGGATTTCCAAATGCATTCTCTGCAGTTCTTTTGGTCATAATTGCAGGTTTCTCAACATTTGGTGATATGACGAAGAATCACTTTCAAAAACTTTTTGCAAATATGGTAGAAATAGTGCAAGAGGCATGCTTTTCCAAATTCCTCTAATACCCCTCCCCACTAATCAAAATAATATAATATTATAATATAATGTAATATAATATAATAATGCATTATCATTTATTCTGAAAACTTTTTTTGGCGATTTGATGTTTCCTATTAATCATGATTGCACATTATGAATATTATATAATAATAAATTATAATATAATACAATATAATATAACATTAAACATTATTCAGAAAACTTTTTTTTGTTTGATATATCTGCCTCCATAAGCCTTTAAAATGCTTAAGTTTGAAGAGATGTAATTCCCCCAATAAGCTGAAATATTTTGACCAGTGGTATAATTTATTTACTCAATCTGGCAACCGACACATGCTTTCTCCATTGAGAAAAAAACACGGTTAACGAGTGATGTTTAGCGATATCTAGTGTGATATTATGCTCAAAGAATCGTCTAATACAGCCAGCCTGTGTTCATTCACAATGTACTGTAGCTTGTGTTGTTCTTTCAGCAATGTGCTGTCCTTCTTGGCAATGAACTGTAATAAATTCAAATCCAAAACATGTATTCTCAACTAAATTACATACACATTTTAGCTAGCCTGCCGCAAATTACCATCTAACCTGTTAGCATACTGTTTGCATTTATGGATCATGAATAAATGCAAATGCATTGAAAGTTCTAACCTTGAAAAACAAAAATCGCAAGCATTTTCTGGGGGAAAAAATCACCTATTCGCTATATTTTAGTTTCGTTTTACCAGTTTTCATAGATGTGGAATGTGTTAATATGAATAAGAAACTCACCAGGGAACCAGAGAAGGAAAAATAAATCACTTAACATTGTACTGAGCTTTTATCATGCTTTTGTAATACCTGATAAAAAATTACCTACCTTTTATTAGATAAATATTTCAGGAAATTACAGCACAGACCCATCAGTTATAGCTACACTTTAGAACATTAAGCATTATTTATTTGATTTTTGGGCTTAAAAGATACAGAGTATAATATCTAACAAACATTAGCTCAACCAAAAAAACATTAGCTGTTGTTTGCGTCAATGTTGCTGTAGAGTCAAGCCTGAATAAACTGACTCCATTGAACAGATGAGCAGTCGGAGTTCACCAAACTTTTCCTTTCCAATTAATTCCTTTCTTTATAGTACGAATTAATGCACAAGCGAAACTTTGATCAAATCTATCTTCAGCAGGATTAGCGAAGGGGGCAGGATAGCAGGAAGACAGCTTAATTAGGAGTTTTTGACTCAGGTTGAGGCTGCTACAGTCTCCAGCTCGCTGATAAGCTCACACACTCTGGCCTTTCAATAATTCTCATTGAGGTGACGCTTCAGTTTGGAGACTCAAATATATTTCACGGCGTCTGTATGGTGCAATTTCAAAGCTGGTGGCATCTCAGCTGTCCATGTGAGGATAGAAAACAATTGCTCAGGTGAGAATAAGGGGGTGCGAGGAGGGCCTTAGCACTCTTTGTTGGCGAAGAAATGTGATGCATTTCAGCCTCTTCAGTGGTTGAAATATTTTTAGGACAGGTGTACAAAAAAGAAGCCTGCAGCAGACTGATACATGCTTTCTGTCTTTCTCTTTCAGTTCTGGATGTAAGCCTCACTCCTACAGGCAAGGTGTTAAAGAGGCTCGGGGAAAAGTTGGAGGTGTCATTGGAAAAGAACGCCTCTACTGAAGCAAAAGTGACATGGAGTAAGGTAAGAGATAGCAGGGAATCTAACAGATCTGGGTTAGGTTCATTTAGTCATGCTAAACAAACAACTCTTTCAATTTCTCCAGGATAACCGTAAACTAGACGAACTGCCCGACTTCTCTAAGTTGACGTATAGTGACGCAGGCCTGTATGTGTGTGACGTGTCCATTGAAGGAATCAAACGCAGTTTGTCCTTCGAACTTACTGTAGAAGGTAGGACTTATTATACACACTTTTAATATTGTAACATTTTATTAATCATTTGTATTAGTAGGATTTTATTCATATATGTGTTTGTGAATATCTACACACACACACTTTATACTTTTTAATTTTATATACATTTATATATATATACATACTTCAACTTTGTATTCATTATTTATCAATTGTTTTTTGTGTATTGATATATTTACTTATTTTAACATTTATGTTAAAAATAAATGCATGTATATATATATATATATACATATGAATAAAAATATTTAAAAAAAAAACTTATTTATAACATGTTAAAAATAAGTATATATTAATATAGAGAGTATACAAAGTAATATACCGTATATAATGCATATATGTGTGTGTGTGTGTGTGTATATATACTGTATGAAAGCATAAATTTATTATCTCCAGGTGGTCCCAAAATTATGAGTCTAACAAAGCGTCGCAGCAACGATGGCAAACATAAAATCTTGACGTGTGAGGCAGAAGGTTCACCTAAACCTGACGTGCAGTGGAGTGTCAATGGAACTAACGTGAGTCACTACCACTGTCAGACTGAATATAGATCTGAATCTGATCTGAATTGTTCAACATGTTTTAGACATTACTGTTCTCCCAAAAGAACCTTGCATCTTGTACGTTTTTATGTGAGAAGGAAAGATGCCCAGATATTTCACTCAGTTCTGGTCTAGACAAGATGAAAGGTGCACAGGTGTTTGAAGTCGCAGGTTGTCAGCACCCAGAAGGGAAGAGCCAACTTTCAATTTATGTTGAAAAGGGAACAGTTGTCCTGGGACTGAAATGTCTGGAATCACACACAAATAATTATTATTCGTCCCGCGTTCCACAGACTGACGGCTCTGGTATTTTGTTGCGAGCGACTTTGCCTTTGTTTCTGGATTTTTTATGACAAGAAGCGAATTTCCACAAAGGCACGTCTCGCCACCCTCCCAAACACATCTGAGGGGAGGTGATGACTATCCTTGAGTTTGCCTCCCTGTTTCCACTTATGAGACTACAGCCAGGACAGGAAAACGGGACAATGAGGACAGGGATGCCAAAGCAGGACACCGAAAACTAGCCTGTGTTTGTTACCCCAGATATCCCAGACATAGTGTGTGTGTCCCATGAGTCACAATGTTTGGGTTTTGATACAGAGGAGTCTGACCGGCACTTGTCTTTCTCTATCAGTGTCATAGTACCACAGGCTCACCGCGATGCAAACACTCACACAGTTAGCTATTTCTGCTTCTCAGTGTCTGGCCAGTCTCGGTGGATGCATTTCAAATAAATGAGTTTAGATTTGGTGTTTTGTGTTGGTCTGCTTCCAGCAGGGTTGTAAAGTCACAACCTGTACTGTAGCCTACTCTGCCTTGTGTAAAATCCAAGACATGCGATCTAGTCTTCCTAGTGCTGTAAGCATACAACCATTTGTTACACGCTTAATTACACACTTCCCCATCTTTTAATTTCAGTCATACCTCAATTTTGAATAATATGTAGTTATGTTTTACTGTGAAAACATGGATAATGGCTGCTGAAAATTCAGCTTTGCCATCATAGGAA
This sequence comes from Sinocyclocheilus anshuiensis, assembly GCF_001515605.1. Classification (NCBI taxonomy): domain Eukaryota; kingdom Metazoa; phylum Chordata; class Actinopteri; order Cypriniformes; family Cyprinidae; genus Sinocyclocheilus; species Sinocyclocheilus anshuiensis. Next base: position 1,011,888 of record NW_015546055.1, on the reverse strand, counting down.
TAAATTACATTTTTAAATACATAAAAATGGAAGACAGTTATTTCAAACAGTTATAATATTGCACAATATTACTGCTTTTACTGTACTTTTTATCAAATAAAGGCAGTCTTGGTGGGCATAATCTGAGGCTTCTTTCATTAACAAAAAACTTGTGTTTATAATATGAATATCATTAAATACATTATGTACTATATATACTATTAATTTTGACTTAATTGTGTCTTAATGGCTGCTTATTTCTGGTATATTTTGCTGTGTGATCCTGTGGATCGCAGCGCTGGTGTCAGTAGCTAACTCACACTGCGCTCTGTGATGGGTTCAGCGCTCACTGTCTGCCTTAATGACATGGATATTGAAGAGTGTTTGTGATGGAGACTAATTTAATGGCTGTGATTACAGACACGAATTGCACTCGTGATTCCCGACCCTGAGGGTGTGTGTGAGAGAGTGTGAGAGTGAGACTTTCCATTAGCGCTGGGTGTGGTGCAGACTACATGATAATAAATGAGCTGAGGATCATTAGCGCCCTCTAGTGGTGAGGTGTATTAAATAGCGCATTAAGCAAAGAGGTCCGATAATGGAACTAACTTAGTTCTTGCTTGTTTGTATTTTTGCATATATATATATAAAATGAAAACGGTTAAAAAAGTTAATATTCTGGTTATAAAAAGTAATAAAAAAAAAACTGGAATTGTTGTCCTGCAGGATGAAACATCATATTTCAACGGGAAGGCCACATACAAACTGACCGTAGTGCCCAGCAAGAACCTCACCGTCAGCTGCCACGTGACCAATAAACTCGGCTACGACTCGAGGGACATCAGCGTGTTTTCTCGTAAGTAACTCACTGAACGCGCTGAAGGGGTTTCCAGCTGTGAGGACCGCTTAGCTTACTAACCACTCAATCGCCCTCTTTAAAAAGGCTCATATTATAGGGCTGTCAAGAACATATTTAAATTAAAAAGAACCATTAGCCTACATATTTGACATGGTTAATAACAAGTGGTTTGAGATCGGACACAAACACTGAGATTGCCTGTTTATTTGATCAACAGAAATAGGTGAAACATACTATATAGTATTGTAATGATGATAGAATCAGGATTATTGATGTATATTTTGCTTTTTGTCTCATTTTACGTGTTTTTAATGGCACAAATAACAGTAGTTTGACAGCCCTGATAAGTATGCCACATCTAACATCTCTTATATGTGCATGTGAAGAGATTGGTAAAGCTAGCATGTTTCACAGTTTTGCCTGATGCACCATTCAAATGCAGGGTGATTTAGTGGCCTTTTACTGTTAGTATTATTAGTGTCCTGGTGTGAACACTGGAAAGACAGGGCTTGCTGCTCTCTCTCGGGTCATGTTGTTCACTCACAGGGCATGAGGCGCTCTCTTTCTTGTTTCTGGCTTTGGCTCGGGTTTTGTTTGTCTATGTCAGGGTGCTTGGACTGCTGTCCCTTTTCCTTCTCCTCTCTTTCCGACCGCTATCGCATGCTTGTGGTCATCTTCCTTACTAAAATCTGATTGGACAGTACTTACTTCTGATTTGAATTGGTTTTGCATCTAAACCACAGCTGGGTGGTGGCTTTTTCTCACCAAATGTGTCATAAATGCCAGTTTGGTTTCATTTTGCACCCAAAGTTAATTTGATTTTATATCTGATTTCAGTATTTGAGGAGCACAAGTCCAAACCAGGTAAGATCATCTGATTTCATTCACTTGAATCTCACTTAAAATGAAGTAGAAGTTAAGATCATGAGTCGGAGGGTGTCAAGCATCCTGACATCATGCAAACTTTGTGCCTTCACGTGTTTTAATTGGTTCTTTTAGTTGTCGTACCTGAAAAATGTCATCTTGAAATAATCCCAGCTTTAATTTTTCTCAAGTAGCAGGATTCTGTCAATCATTTTTAATTTTCCAGGATTGCCTTTCCCTATCAAGAGTCATAACGCTTTAGAAAAATTCATAGTGTTTATCTGTCCATCGCATTTAGAAAAAAACGAACACGGCGCAGAGCAGGCCAAAGTGATTGTGGGTGTCGTGGTTGGTCTCTTTCTAGCTGCTGCTTTGGTGGGACTCATCTACTGGCTCTATATCAAGAAAACAAGGTAAGACGCAACATGACATCGCACAGATAAGTTGAGTATGAAAAAGCAGAGTATTGTCACGGAACGGGATGTGTGGAGGCAGGCAGGACGACGAGGACAACAAGAATTCCACTCGAGTGTGTGTGTTTCACCTACCTGTACCTGCCTTGTTGTGTCTACATTAAAAGTGAGTAGTGGAATTCTTGTTGTCCTCGTCGTCCTGCCTGCCTCCACACATCCGTTTCCGTGACAAGTATATTTCATCGCCTACGTTTAAATTACAACCTGTTCGGAAGAAGTACTTATGATTGCAGTAGAAGTCATAGTACCTGCTGTTATACATCATCATGATTTGTTCAGATTGATATGAGAAGCGAGCGAGCCAGAAATAGTCTAGCCGCAAGAGCCCAGTTTGAAATGTGCTGAAAGATTAATCAAGGTAAAATTGTCCTGTTAGACAAGGCACCTGGAAGACCGGAGAGAAGGAGACAGGCACTTCAGAGGAGAGTAAGAAACTGGAGGAGAACAATCATAAAGCAGATGTCTAAAAGAGAAGAGAGCCGTCAAAAAAGAACGAAGAAGGTGAGGATATTTTCTCTTGCAGTTTTACAATTTCAAAGCTATGGACAGGGCTGAAAATTCACACCTGCCAAAACTGGGTGATGGGTGATGCATCATCATTTTGTTTGTACATATTTTATTCATACATACACGCACACGCACACGCACACGCACACACACACACACATATATATATATATATATTAAATATGCATGTATAAATAATTGTTTTAAAAAAGTATTAACATTAAATAAAAAAATCTATATAAATATAAAAATTCTATGTAAATTCTAATGTAAAAAACTTTATGGTCATTAATGTATGGAAATAATTAGTCTAATTATTATTATTATTTTAATATTAGTCACAAATATTGCAGGTTATCGTTACTTACAGTATCTTATACAAGGTAAGCCAGTTTCCACTTCTCACAAATAGGCTTTCTGATACTCGTGTTCTCATTTTGGTGGCTTAATGTGAGGAATCTTTCATTTATACCACCAAATGGAGAACTCGGAAAAGACTGGTACATTTTACACTGAAGTAAAAGACGTTAAAATGGAGTCACACGTGAGTCACGACAGATGTTTTCTTTAGAAGACAGTTGTGCATGTCTTTCATCTGAATCACACACATCACTTACATCAGCGAGGTGTTAGACTATCTTTAGTACAATGTGATGTAAACATTGTAGTATATTACAGTAGCTAATAAAGGTACCAGCCAACTGGTGAGTAACTTGTATTTGGCTTTGAATTAAGTGCAATATTGAGCACGCCAACTCAATATTTTGATATCAGGCTATTCTTTTCTTCTCATTTTTTCTAATCACATTCATTGCTTTTGTTTGTGTGCGCCAGGTATGAACCAGGAAAGAGGCCTTGTCACACTGAATGTGCAGTACTACACACGTCAATCATCTAATTCCAGACATCTGATTGGACGGCGACGCCTCCTTCAGGCTACTCGTGTGCGTCACGCATCACAGAATGTTTCCAGAATATTTCCTACTCCCAATGAACTATTTACTAAAAAAAACAAAGAAAAAAAGAAAATCCCCCACCACGATACAAAAGTGTAAAAGAGAAAACCACTTGTGTTGTAAATTTAGTCTGCACTGAGGACTGCATTTACTTTTGATCGATTCTGACTTTTTCTTTTTGTGTTCCCAGTGAATGTTCTTCATTGCTGATGTGGTGGGCACAGCTGTTTTGTTTCCCCTCTAGTTAAAAAAAAAATGTAAATTCGCTGTATACTTTTTAGGCCTGTGTAAATAAGGGGAGTACGTTCACTCTGCTTAACATTTGGATTATTGGGAAAAAAAAAAAAAAAAAAAGATTATGGATTTTGGAATTACATATTGATATTGCACAGTCCCTCATCGAAAAGTCCTAAGATCGCGGTCGGATGCTGGAAGAACGATGACTTCACTGCTGTTACACCTCTGTTTGCTCATGTTTTATTTATTGGTACCTCTTTATGTCACTGCCCTGAGACATTCATGTTATTTCCTCTAGTTCGAAGTGGCTAAGTAGTGAAAACGGGTTTAGAAATTTAGCATAGCATAGGGAAATATCCTGCTACACCCAGTGGCCTTCAGGTTGCACTGCATGATGTCATAGTTGTAGGGCTCGGAACTCAACAGAACACGGCCCGCTAGAGTTTAACGTAGCGACATAGACGTGAATTGCATATAGTATAAACAAGCAAACATCCGCTCTCTGTATCAGACTGGGTGGAAGCGACCTTGCATGCAGAGCCTTTATTGTTTTTGGTAGGAAGTAAATATGAAAGAAAAGACCCATTATTCTGCCTTAACAGAAAGAGTCAGTATTGGAAGGCAAACCTCAGTATGTTAATGTGAAACCTCACTGTATAGCCTTTCGGTTTTGTACTTCCCTCGGACTACAAAAACTGCATCTTTTTTGTTTTTACATATTTTCTGTATCTACAATGTTTGTCAGGTTCATGTCCGACACTGTAGTCTTTAAGGATGGGTTGAAGCATTTTTCCGTTCATCATGGTCTGAAGAAGCTGTAAATATGTTTGAATGTCTTGCTTGTGTTTGGCTATTTATAATGTGTGAGAAATGCAAGTTTAGCTGTGCTTCTGCTTAGTCACTAAAGAGACCCTTTTTATTTAAAATATAATCTCACTTTGTCAAGGACATTTAGAAGAAATTTAGCTTTCACTTTTTGTTTCGTCTCCAAAAACGAGTGTTTTGAATGTTCATGTTTAGTGTAACCGTCTCGCATATTTTGAACCATCAGGTCAGCAGTGAAACCAAAGAGGGTAACCGCAAAAGAAGGCCATAAAGTATTGTAAATACTGACTTTTGTTTTTGTACTTTTGTTGACAATAAAAGTGTACATTTCGAAAAAAAAGTTTTTTGTTTTTTTCTTCACGCAGTGATTTCAAAAACAAACACGTAGCAGATGTTAATACTGGCTTTTATAAAATGTGTTTTTTTGCGCCACAATAACACATCACGGGTTACCAACATTACTGAAAGAAGAAAATAATCTCCAAGAAAACTTTTAACAAAGTATAAATTAATTGCACACATCACTGGTTTTAAATGATCCACAAACTAAAATCTCTCGTAAAAAGAAGAGGAGAAATGAACAGAAACCGTTCCCCTTGTGAACCTGTCGAAGGCCACGTCCTCTTCCGCTGGAGGGTCCACTTAGTTCTCAGACTTTCAAGTGTAAGATGGAGAGCGAGGCCAGTGCAAAAATGAAGTTTCAAGTTCCAGAGAAAACCTTATAGGGAGGAATGACAAACAGCCAATGAGGGGGAAAAAATAGAGAGTCAAAAGCGGCCCAGCTTCCATTCCCAAAAGGCCTTGAATGAAGTGGTCGCTGGAGTTTTCTTCAGTTTGTGGCCATCACTATTACGTCAAATTCAATTTGACACCATTAAAATGACATCAAATTCAATTTGACACCATTAAAATGACTCGCAGATGATATTCTGCGTGTTTTTGGTTTGTTTGCCAGGCGCTTATACAAACGGTGCATGTCCAGTTCTTATCTTTTGCATATCTCGTCAGTGCAAGTGGGCTGAGGGGAACCGAAAGGGAAGGGGAAAGTTTTGGTGGCTTCCTCCTGTACTGCACTAATTTTAAAATAAATAAGGAACCAATGCATTCAAAGGGGACATTTGGGTTAGTTTTATTCACGAGTTGACAGGCCCTATTTACAGAAGATGAGACAGCCATATTAGCCCTTGCTTGCGAACGCTGGAATGCACGCAGTTGTCAAAGGCATCCGTTAAGAGTTGATAAAGAGCAGCTAAACTGAAAAAGCTGACAGAAAAGAGAACTGTGAACTTGATATTCGAAGTCCGTCTCTTTTTCTGCCTCAAACGATCTGGTTTGTCGTGTTCACGTCGAATTAATACGATAAAAAAAGTAACGGTCACACCGAGAGCCATTGCTGTAAAATTCATGATACCCGAGAGGCGAGGAAGGAGCGGCTGGACGTGTGTAATACGTGTGTGTGCGGCAGCAGCAGTGGCAGGAAAGGCATGAACAACCTGCAGACACTGGCAACAAAAACAGAAGCACTCAGAGCTGCTCTCATTTCAGTCCAGAAAATTTGAGAGAAATACAAACGTCACTACTTTGAAGGATGCAGCAAATCCAGCTTAAATTGTGGATGGACTCCTCCAAATATGAAAAATTCAATTTCAGTTCCTCTCTTGAACAGCCCGAGCTGAAATGACGATGACCTGAGTGCTGCAGATAAGCCATGTCACTGTAAACACAAGGCTTTTTTTTTTTTCCACAGGATCCCATTGTTACAAACGCACCCCTCCATTAGGCTCCTTTTGGCGAAAAAGCACATGTTTTCGTCTCGTTTGCAGTATGTGCTAAACGAAACCAAGCGGAAGTCAGCCTGCGGTTTGTACGCTTCGAGACAGTCGTAGTTAGTTTGAAATCATTTTGACACGGGCTACAGGCCCTGCCTGGGGGCAACTAGCGCAAACTCCCGCAAAATGTTCCGTGCCACGTCCACTTTGTTCTGCGCGATCATCAGTGCTCGTTTTACGTCTTCAAACGAGTAGCCCTCCCCCATAAGCTTGGCGATCTTGGCGTCGACGTTCTCCCGGGACGATTCGTGCAGTCTTCTGTGGATGTCTGGTGGGATGATCCTGGGAAGTGGCTTTGGAGGTCTCTCAGGTGCCCTGAAGCAATCTCCGGCCACTGTAAACAGGAAACAAAGAGCGTTTAGTCAAAATGGGCCATTGAGAGTGGATGGTAGCAGGCTGACTAAAAAGACTCTGAACACATTAAAAACCCATTACAGGCTAATAATTAATAATTAATTGAGCGCATTCATCTTGATGGCTAATGGCTTCATTTAATAAACCTGCATGGCTATTATGTATTCAGAACAACACACTGTGCTCACAGCTGTTTTATCAGGATATTACGTGTATATTTTTGGCTCATTCTATTTTCATTCACTTGGCTCATTCACTTTTTCAACTTAGTACCTGAGGTTGGTGGCAGTTGATCGTAGTCTTGCGGAGCCCTGAATGGCTTCTTCATGTTGTCTCCTGTTAGTCTCCGCACAGGGGGACTGGGAGCCGAGTTATTCAATGCGTCTATGAAAGTGTCTGTGAATCACACCAATGATTAGACACCAATTTAACCCAAATAAAGCAGGATTTGTTATTTATACTACATTAATAGTGTATACTACATTAGTAGTGATATGTGGGATCGGCCTCACCAGGGCTGAGCAGGAAGTGATCGTGTCCAGACGAAGGGCGGGCAGGTCTGGGGTAGGGTGAGGAGGAGGAGGGTTCTGTGAAACTGTTCCTGATGGGGGGAGGGGGAGGAGGCTCGGACGGAGGAAGAGAGTTGAACGGGTCTTCCATTGGAGATGCTAGGAGAACAGAGAGAGAGAGAGAGAGAGAGAGAGAGGGAGAGAGAGAGAGACATTGAGTCTTTCTACGTGCCTCAGCAATCCCTCCTCTTACCAACAGATGGAGCTAAAATATCATTCAGGCATGAAATGTTTACTCAATTGCTATGACACATTTTATGAAAACACAGGACACACTGGTCATACCCATTTGTACAAACATAAAAAGTTTTTAATACTACTGTTTCTGAACTGGTGTAATTTACTAAATTAACAGATTTGCAACTCAGAAATAAAAGCTTATATACAACTATACAACTAACAGCATTAATTTTTGTGTCAAAGCAATTGAGAAAAAGTGTAATATTTTACCTTAAAGTTTATGAAGGTGGTATGATTATGAATTAAACTGAAAGGCAATTCAATATACTCAAGAATCAAATATTTATCAAAGATTTATGGAAGTGAAGGTGAACAAAGGGAAAATACGAATTAATCTTAAGTGTCAGAAAAGAGGCACAGCACAAACACACCTTATGCACGTCATACAGCTCTTAATTTATGATAATAATAAGATTTAGCGACTCAATAATGAATAATGACTGCATTGTAGTTTGCAGCTCATTTTGTGTAAACTAGTGCAATAGTAAATGCAAAACACAAAGCAACAAATCAAATAAACAGCAATGAACTAATTAGGCAGCCAATCAGATTGAGGCGCTGTGCCATTGGCTACCTTGAGGGGGCAGTAGAATGTCGTAGTCTGAGGGTGTCCTGTTGTTGAGGAGGCACTGTGTGGTGTGAGCCACACCCGAAATCAACGAACCAGAGTCAAACCCACCTGAGGGACACAACACAGTTAACTGGCCTCTGAGATTTCAACCACCATTGGCTGCCACATAAAACAATGTATACTTTAGTCCCTGACGCTACAAACACACACAAACTCCCACAGTCACACTAAAAGATGGTCATACAAAAAGTGAAGATGACAGATGAAAGACGGTGTGTGTCTATATGTGTACAAGTGTGTGTTCTCTCACCATGCTCTGGAGGTTTATGTTTCTTTATGTCTGTTGAGAGATCCGACGAGCCATTTTCTAAAGCCCTTTATGGAGAGAAAACACATGTAAATATGGGTGGCACATTAAAACAGTCATTGTTTCACTATCATGTGTGTGTGTTTACCTGTTGGGGATGCGGAAGGGGATGCAGATGGGAGGTTGTGTGATGCAGACAGGATGTGATGAGGGAATCTGATACTCGTCCTCCACTCTGTCCGTCAGACTCCGGTGGCTTGTGAAGGGGTTGGTGTGTCTGTAGATCACAAAAAACACATTTCACAACACGTAAAGGAACAAATGACACCACAGAATCAGAACCACCCAATCCCATGATGCTTCAGGCATCAGATCGGCCACAGATGGGGTTCTCCGACCACAGTGACACCATTCAGCCCTACATAGCATGTTGCTATGCGGTCAGTAACGGGTTCAGATTGTTTTTAGCATGTTGTTATGCAGATGGTATAAGGGATTAGAGTTTTTTTTAATTCTATGATATTCTAGTCTTTATATAGACTTGTTTTCCCTTTCAGTCCAAGTCTGTTGGAGTTTTTTGCCTGTTTTAGCATAAATCTGATGGCTTAGAACAGTAAAAGCAGATCTTTGCTCAACAACAGCATGATTTGAGACATCATTCATGTATGTACCATGGAAAACTTGATACATACTTGAACAACTCCCTAGCTCCAAATATGAATTACTGCATTAGCAAATACTCAAATAAACCACCTCATGTGCTCCCAAATTACAGCAAAGTGTGATATAACCATAAGTAAATATTTACATAGATGACAGCATTGTAACTGATGCCGCAGCACTCTTAGAAAAAAAGCTCTTTGACAGGAGATTTGGACAATGTTCTCCGCCTTCATGCTGACTCACTGAAATGAGTACTATGCAGTGTGCAAGCTGGTCACTGTGAGATTAGCCAGTTTAATCATGTAATACTCTAACTAAGAGTCACAAGGCTGGGCTGAAGTAGGCAAAGCCGGCCAGTATTTAAACAGATCGGTATCTACAGGGTGAGAGAGGTTAACTAGCTCTGGCTGAGATACAATGGGTGGTCTTTCCAGCCAAGTCTGGGCTGCTATACCAAGATGCACCATTAGAGGGCACTTTAGACATTTCTTGTCCATGTGACGATGAAGAGACTCATTAAAGATCTTTTTCAAGTGTTTCAAAGTGCTCCTTGTTTCCAAGACATCAAGACAGTGTTTATGGAAGTACATTTGCCAAGTCTTTAACAGGAGCCAACCATAGCAATGTGAAAACACCTATGAGAGAGAGATGACAGGTTCACATGTTTTGCTTTCTTTGAGGAGGTGGAAAGTACTCTCAACAGTTCCAAGACGTTGGTTGACGTTCAGTTAACGTATGCTGGTAAGTGTGATGCTCATCACAAAGAACCCAGTGTGCCCTGAAACCAGCAGAAAAGCCTTACTATACTTACTAACAAAACAATGATCTCAGCCTCTATAAACACATCACTGACTACTGACGCAGCTCTATGGACAGATACACCACATACATAGACATACAACATTATTCTTCTGTGCTCTAAACAACAACCATTGTGGTTTCCAGAGCCTCTCGGTTTCATTTGTCAAAGCGGTGACAGAAACACACTTCTTGTAGCAGGAACTTCTGAGAAGAGCACAACAGTGTTGCATGAATGAAGCTATTAACATTGACAACCAAACCAATGACTAGGGTGCTATGGGTGATAGTCAGAGCTTTGCTAAGCATTTGTAAAGGCGTTTAGAGTGTTTCTAGGACACTTTATCAACCGTATATAAAACCGCTCCTTAGCAACTATATAGCAATATATTAACAACACCTTAGAAACATATTAAAAGCTACTCAGAAATCTATTCAAAATTTGCTATACTAATGCTATATTTGCTATACTATGACGCTCATTGTTTTTAGAATACTTTATACCAACTGTATAGCAACATACCACTCCATAGCAAAATACTAACAATACTACTACTAGTGACTTTGTAGCAGCTTTTTCGACTTTTCCTTGAGAAACTGCAAAGCAACACCTAAAAAACACACTGAATGCCTTAGCAACCTCATAGCAACATTTTAAAAACTGCTCCGAACACCTTAGCAACATACTGAGTAGTTTTTAATACATTGTTATGGTTCTGCTAAGGTATTCTGAATGGTTTTTAAAATGTTGCTATGCTGTTGATAAGGTGTTCCGTGTGTTTGTAGACATTGCTTTGCAGTTTCTCAAAGCAAAGTCAAACCACATTCAAATGTGAATGTTTGGGAATTTTATCCATGTGAAAAGTCCAATCACTTACAAAAGTAAGAGCACACCTCTTCTGAACAAGCAACATAATTTGAGGCATCATGTATCTGTAGCACAAAAACAGCACAACAAGCTAAGTGGTGAAGTTTACTGTTAATTAACCACTTCTTTTTATCTAATTACAATAATAACAACACAAATCCAACACTCTGAGTGCAATATAAAGGAACGAAAGAGCATAAGTGTTTGTGACAGAAGAGGATATATGGCTTGCTGCTTGGAGTATAACCTCTCATAGGCTGATTCTGCTTAATTCCCTCAAAAGCCACACAGGAAGTCCACAACTCCTGAATCTGTTTGTGTTTGTGTGTGTGTGTGTGTGTGTGTGTGTGTATGCCTTTATGTTTGTTTAAAGAGAACATGCTCTCCGGATCCTGGTGCTCTTGCATAATTGGTGCACATGTGTCCAAACACTGCTGTATGTATGTGTGTGTGTGTTGTTTGACAGAGCTCTAGAGATATACAGGATGCAGCCTGTGCACATGATCCCTGGATCACATTAAAAACATTCATTCAATCCACATGATCGTTTTGTCTTTTCATCACAAAAATCATTTGTATGAAAAAGCTATAATTCAGTCATGGAACATCATGAGAGCAGATCAATAAGCAAAGCAGGAAAAGATGCTCTGGATCGCGTTAAGAGATCAGCAAGTCCAAGAAAAAAATGCAATGCTTGAGAGCGGCAAACAGGTGATTTGTCATCACACAAACATGATATGAGGTTGTTTGTTTGGTGAGGCTCCCTTCAGAATAAAGAAAGATTCGGCAGCTTTACAGCGTTTATGATCAACATGCACACAAAAAACAAGAGCAGCAAGTGGTACACGTGTGTGTGTGTGTGTGTGTGTGTGTGTGGGGGACGCGTGTGTGTGTGTGTGTGTGTGTGTGTGTGTGTGTGTGTGTGTGTGTGTGTGTGTGTGTGTGGCTTACCTCTGGTTGTGGTCCACAAGGGGAGGGGAGTGACGCAGAGGGGGGATGTCATACTCATCACCAGGTAACAGGCCGTTGATGAAAGACTGCAGAGAAATACATGCACACAAACACGCAATGTTAAAATAATACAACCAAGCCATTTTTGATAACACATTTTTAGATTTAATGATCAATAAGCAACCAGTCATATAGATACAGAAAATATCCATATGGGACAGAATGAACAGATCCATAGTGGGTGAAAACAGTATCCATTTGAACAGATCAATAGTGGATGGATGGATGGATGGATGGATGGATGGATGGAAAAACAACAAAAGGTGCATATATAGATGGATGGATGTATAGACAATGGATAGAGATAGAAGAATGAATGGCAAGATAGAATGATGGATGAATAGACGAATGGATGGAAAGATGAAAGGATGGACTGATTATAGATTATTATAGGATGGATGGATGGATTATTAATTTTATATCTGAAACCAAGTAATATTGTCCATATCACAAGTATTCTATATACTGGTCAGTCCTAATAAATAAACAGATTAAAGAAAGAGAAAAAAAATAGAGAAAACAGTTAATATATGCAGATTATCCTGTAAATGAGTCTAGTGAATAAACCAGAAGGAAATCTCTGATGTCCGAGTCTGTTTATTTCAGAGATCAAGAGCAGTGTGTGATGCTGCAGGCAGTGGGCTGAACAGAGCTGTGTGGGCTTGTGACGGGAGAACAGGGGCCAAACTTTCTCTGCCCACACTGTGACACTAAATTAATCCATATAGCGACATGCCAACCCGGGACAGAGAGAGAGGGAATTTTACAGTCAATTGGTGGTTAAATATAATTGCATGTTGCAAACCTTAGTAAAACAAAAGGATCAAAAAGATCCACATGCACTTCAAACAACCTCAAACATCTTAGATGTTTAGTTTCCAAGAGGGCTTTAATGAGAGACCTGCTACAGTTTTGCAACCAAATATTTAACTCTCTCCAATCCCCTATCACAGAGCACGTTTATTTAAAGCATAATCTATAAACTCTCAGTGAGCCATGAATATGTGTCTTTGTATTTTGCATTTTGCATTTTGGTGCATTAGCCTAGATATATGCAAAAACACATGGTGGGGTTGGAGGGCAACTGCTGTAATCATGAAAGGCTCTGAATGCTTTTTAAATACCTCTTTTTTAATGCCAGGGCCAGAAGCACTACACACAGCCGAATTTCACAGCCTTGCTTTACCGTGAATACCGTCACTGTTGCTTAGTAACAGCCATGAGCAAAAAGTGAATATTTATGGCTTAAAATTGGCATGTAAGGGCTTGTGAGTGAGTACAGAAAGTTCTAGGTGATTTCAAAGCACAATGTCCGGTCATTTTTCTGCTCTTATCTCATGTTCTTGACTCTGCTTATCAAAGAAGGACATTCCAACCCTAATATAATGTGTCGCTCCCCAAAACGAGTGTGTGAACGTGATCCACATGATACAGAAGGAATGTGTGTGTGTTCCTAACCTTACTACACTCCGACTGCGCGTTCAGTCTGTGGCTGATCCGGTTTAACCCCAAGTCTGCACCGGAGCAGCTGAGGGGTCTTCCGTTGATGTGCACAGGGGCGGCGTGGGCCAGTTTGGGGGAGCGGTCTGCAGCAGACGTCCTGCAATCTGACAAAGCAGGGCTGTCTTTAGGGCTCCAGGCCTCCAGGGGTGCTCTGGGGTCCCTGGGGAGGCCAGACGAAGGGGTGACAAGCCAGGCGGCCCGGCCTTCTTGAAGGATATGAGGTGGGCGTTCTGGCGGAGGTGGGGGAGGAGGGTCTCTCTGTGGAGGTGGAGGGGCAGGAAGGGGTTTATCCTGTTTTCTGGACATGCCTGGAGATGACTGCAAAGCGAAAAGAGAAATTTGGAACACATGGAAATAAAATGAAGAAAAATCTAAAAATGTATTGTGATCTAAAACAAAAGATACCTTGGGTGAGCCTGTGGGACTAGGAGCGGGAGAACGGATGAAATCAAGGCGGGGCGGTACGGGTGGAATGTTCAAGTGAGGACCCATGTGATCTGCAGCGGTTTTCCGGCGTTCACACACAGGGGATGAGTTTGGAGACATTATTGGCGAGTTCTGGATCTCCATGGACTACGCAAAGAAACAGAGAAACACTGATGATGATTTATGCAATATTTAGTAGCGCTTGCAAAGATAAGCAATCATTATTATTGTTCATTTATAGGGGTTGTTCATACCTGTAAGTTTCAAATTTGGTGCATAACTCATAATGCCCTTCGCTTTTACTTTTCTAAGCAATAAAATGACCAAAAAAGACTTACACTGAACTTGAGACCTTGGGACAATCAGAAATAAATCAGCTAGAACAGTGGTTCTCTACCTTCTTGACTCCAAGGCCCCCCATTGTCAAAGACATTTTTAAGGTTTTTTTGTATTATTTTATATTACTGAAACTAGGAATGAAAATATATCAAATAATTTAATAAAATTATTAAAAAAATAAATAAATCAATCAAACATAATTCACATTTTTTTAAACATTTTTTTTTACTCACAAACAGCAATTTCTACCTGCTTTTAAGAGCTTATCATAACTAGCTAAATGTATATTCATTACAGAAATGTCCATGACTTTTTAATCTTTCATTAAAAGATTTTGTTATCTAAAATAACGTTTCTTCATATATCCAAATTTTCCAAAACAATGGGAATTCTGGTTCTTAAAAATGACAGTTTTGAGGGGAACAAAATTAAAACAAAAAATATTTGCATCTGATTTAGCTTATATTAAAGCTTGTTCTGTCTTATTTTAAATAATATTAAGCAATCTTAAAGCCCCTTTGGAAGTTTGCTGATGCCCCCTAGTGGGTTCCAGTCCCTTGGTTGAAAACCTCAGACCTATAAAAGCTAGCAACCACCAAAAACACTCTAGCAACCAGATAAAAACACTCAAATCACCTTAGCAACCACATAGTAACAGCTTGACAGTCATCCATAAAATACTGTTTAACACAGTTTTACACAATCAAGCAGCACTCAGTTTTTTTCCCCAGAAAGTCTTGGTCTTGACTAAAATAAAATGCTTCTAACAAACAAGACAAGGAGAAGAACAATGACAAACTCATTAATACCCATCATCATGATTGCGTACAAAGTTCTCCTAATGGCCTATTAGCTCCATGAATTTCTTTGGGCAGTTTAGGGTATTCAACATCCTAATCAATTAATAGCATAGCATATTCATGAACAGAGCAACTGCAGCTGGCCAGCTTTTGTCCATGGTGCAGAAAAATATTTACAGAGGGGGAAAGAGCTGCTAATTCAACGATACAGGAAATGAAAGGTGAATAATGTGCACTTTGTAAACTACACTTAGTACAAACTAGTTCTCACCCACTAGGAGGCCAATATCCTCTACAAGTTCTCTTGCAAGGGCATTATGAGGAGAGGGAAAAAAAATAATATCTTGCATTTCTATTTAAAAACGTTCCTGCCAGAAGGTGCCCTCTATTGCTCTCCAAGCTCGACCATTTAATGAATCCACTCAGTGGAGCTGCGGAGGTTGTGTCCTCGTGAGGCAGGTTCCAACAGGTTTCTTTTTCTAATAAAAGAGACTGACATTTATGCCGGTGGAGAGTGGGAGGCTCTTGCACCTATATAAAAGCAGGATATAGGCCTCTTTGAAGTCCAGTGAAGAATAAAAATAAATTTTTTCTAGAGGCTAGAAAAAAAAAAGAGATGGTAGTAGAATGACAACAGTGATGTTTGGAGCAGGTTTGGGCAGAAACAAGCTTCTGCATACTTGTAAACATATCAGAACAAACCAACAGACCTATGATAAAGTCAACATGAAATTAATTCACAACCAATTTTGCTACATAACGTGACATATTCCAGAGTGAAACAAAACAAAAAAGTAGGTCTGGAGGGTTAGGATAAAATCAATCCATCATTATTTGACTGGGTCTTGAAAAGTTGGCATTACATACCAGAATGGATGGAACGGACTGAAAAATAAAGGGCTACATCCAAAAAAAGGAAGCTGTTTCAGAAGTTTACATTTATATAAAATATTACATAGACAACGTAGATTACGTAGACCATTTTAATAACATGCCCTGATGAACTGTTCACAATAAGACCATGAACAAATATTAAAGTGTACATAATTAACACAAATTCATATTCAATACTTATACACTACTATCCAAAAGTTTGGGGTCAGTAAGAAATTAATACTTTTAATCATGTGATACTGGAGACTGGAGTAATGACTGCTTAAAATTAATTTAAAGTATATTTAATATATAAAATATATTCATTTAAATTGTAATAATATTTTACAATATTACTGTTATGACTGTATTTTTTATCAACTAAATGCAGCACTGCGCTTAAGAGATTAATTTGAAATTACATTGGAAATTTCATGGATATTTTACCTTCTTGATATGGTCTATAACCAGCAATTCCTCTTTGTCATCATCATCATCCAGGTCCAGCATGGGGGAGTTGAAGTGGTCCAGGAAGAAGCACTTGGCTCCTACGTTGCGTGGGTCAAACGGATCAACAACAATGGGCTCGGTTCCTTTGATCTCACAGCGACAGAACGGGCAGCCCTGACCATCAGAATCCTGCAGACAAGAGTCGAGGACACACTGAGTGAGCTTTAAAATACTAGCACATACTTGTAACACACACAAACACTTGTTGAAGTCCAGAAAACCGCCTCTTAGACACAAGCACACACACAGAGCGTAGTACCTCCGGTGATCTCTACCCCAACGGTTCTGGGCTGCTTATTTGTATAGTGCTGTAAACACTGACAGACTGTTGTGGAAATATGCCTCGGCTATGAGGAAGCTCTTTACTGGCAGGATCTGAAGGGCCATGCTTGATTACAAACAGCTGGAACACACATGCTACCCCCTCAAGCCGAGTACTGAATTTCTCTCATGCAGGCAGGCAGGCAAGTTCGTCATGTTGCACGGCTCCGCACGGCCTGGAGACAGCTTACACATGGCAAAATGAAAAACAATCATCTTTCACTTCCTCCATTAAACTCGGAGAATCAAAGTGTGTCGATATTTACAAGAAAAAAAGATGATCATGGCTGCCATCTGGTTGAGGGGTCGCTGAAAAGACATCAAAGCGTCGTTTGAAACCTAATCCTAATTAAAGCCCTTAAACGGAGGAAAAAGAAACACACCCGAACTGACTCGGCATAAAACAAGGCCATTAAAAACTAAAGGAGAGCGAGATTTCTAAGGGATAGTCACCATCCAAATTTCACTGCTGTGTGTGTTCGTAAACTTACCAGAAAAATAGCAATGAATATTAATGCCACGGCCAGCTTGGAGGTGAGACGACACTTCTCTAGGCTCTCAACTGGTTCAATGGTTTATTTAACTGTTAGGTCCCTTTTAAAGGCAGGTGACAGGTTAAAAGAGAAGCCACTTTGGTTGTTCTAGAAAGTGAGAGGGTGAGCAACAGCAGAAGATATTTTAAAAATTCACACAGCACTAATATTATGTCTCGTGATGGACTGTAGCTGAGGCCTTTTAGATCTATGTTAATATAATGAGTGTTCAGTGACAATTCTGTAATGAAGCAGATATGACACCCTTCTTCTCACATTCTTACACTTAAATGCAGCACAAACGCAAGTAAACACTTGCATCTAAACTTAAAGAAGCACATTAACTGTTTCACCAACATTTGAGAAGCAGAAAGTCCCTTAATCTTAATTTTGAGCTGCATATCTATGGTTTTATATTAGACATTTTTCAGAAAAACTGTTAGATTTAAAAAAAAAAAAATTCAAAATTTTATTCTGAAATGATCTGTTTGAAAAATGTGTTTATGCTATATTTCGGTTTAAAATTAATGGCACTTTAATTTTCACACTAATTTTCTTATTTAAGGCAGTGACATTCATACATTTGTAAGCATCAAAATTATTTTTTAGGGGCCATTGTATTGTTTTGATGAAGTGCTCTTCTGAATTCAATTACCTTGAGCACTTCACTTCAACTTTCACGCAGTAAAGAACACAGGTTCATGGTCAATAAGCACAAATCTGATCTTCAGCCTCTCAGAAATCCAAATGGTAGCAGATCCATGAGCAGCAGAGTGAAAAATACTGCGACCAATAGAACAAAAATCACGAAACACTACAATAATACCGCTTCTTTCTCAAATTGTTGAGGACATTATTGGAGTCAGAAAGAAGGAATGGAATCAGTGAATGATGCTGGCCAGATTCGATCCTGCTTCTCCCACAGGAGCATCAAGGTTCAAATCAGAAATATGATTGGATCCGCTTGAGTAAGTGAACTTCCCTTTATAACAAGAAAAAGCAGCATGCATCTGGCTGAAGCATCTGAGTTTAGCTGACCCTACCGTGGCCCTGAAATATTTGTTAATCATAAGACAAGCTCTGATGCTCAGACAATAACCTAGATCTAAACATTTCTGGCAATTCGGAAGATACTTAAATTGTAAACACAAACACACTTCACAACACATGTCTAACATCACCCATGTAAACATACACAATCACAATCATACACTGACACACAGAAACACACTAACACACAGAAACACACACCCAGAGGATAAATGCAACCAGAAGGGACACATTTCCCGCCCTATTTGTCTTTCCTTCACCTGCCTGCTAAGGTGCCGCTTGCATTTGTGATCAGGACAAATGCAAGGGCAACGTAGAGACAGATTACCAGCTGTTCGTTCCCCTCTGAGCACTGATAACGCTCAGTATTCCGGTCATAGCATGCCATTAAAGCACTTCTAACTAAATCCATCAGCTGAGCACTGGGCATAATTTTGTTTTTTGTTTTTTTTCCTAAAACAATTAGTGTACTGAATTAATAAGTGACAACAGTGCCATCGAAGAGCATGCTTAAGATGAAATATGACATGAAATGTTTGAAGAAATTAAAGAAAAATCACTTTTTGTAAAATGTTTTAATCTTGTGTAATTTCCAAATCAAGGTAATTTCAATTTCAATGTCAAATTACGCAAAAGTGTGAAAATATCAATTATGTGTAATTAGAACACAAAAAAATTCTAACTACGAATTTTCAGGAGGAGTTTGGCATTTCATACACACACACACACAGCTGGACATTAATATTAGACAAATTAAATACACTAGTGAAGTATAAAAACATCTTTATACATACCTGCCATGATGTCAAACAGGAAGTGCACATGAGGTGACCACATGGCTCTATCTTAACATCTTTATCACTTTCGGCACAGATCTTACACAGCTGAAACGTGGAGCCCATCTCACAGTACAACTCATACTGTTCCTAAAAAGACCGAAAAAAGAGAAAAAAATTTGATGAAAAAGATAATATACAAAATCTGACATATAGCCTACCCAAACGTGCATCGGTTACTAACCTGTGTGACCTTAATGTGGTCGTGTGGGGTGGGTTCACACAGGCCTGTGAGATCTGGGTTATAACTGCGCCCATCTGGAAACAGATAACTACAGATGGAGAGAAAGACAGCAGAAAGAGAACGAGGTTAAGAGACTTGTCCTCATGTGCAACTGGCTCTGTGGCATCTCCATTAGCAGTGCTGTGAAAGTGGGCCATCTCCCCAGCCCATCCAATCACAGCCAATGTCTGAACCGCTGCACGTACAGCAGGGATCAAACCTCTCAGCTGGGGCAATCAGATGAAAGAGAAAGAGAGGGAGAGAGAGAGAAACGTCCAGACAAAATCTGCAGGGGTTTTTTCTGCATTTTCTGTGTTGGGAAGAATTCAGCAGAATGGTTTTAAACAGAATGGTTAAAATGTGTTAAATAGAGCCGACAGCGGTTACTGATGACTTAAAGCATAATCAAATTATCTTAAAAACCTACAGAATGCAAACAAATTAAATGACAGGTGTTCAAATTCTGTAGAAATCAGTTTCTTGTGCGCGCCTGGTGTCAGTCTTTTTGTGTGAAGAAAACGGAGTTGTGCATGCATATCAGATTCTTTATCTAAACAGAATTTGGAGACCACGGTACAGCTCAGATGGTGTGAGATTGGCGTGTGGCACTGGGCCGGGCAGACAAAGCCACAAAACCAGTGATGTGATGTGGTTCAGAGACAGCTGACACATCAACAGTGACAGCTACATGCAGCTAAACCCACAAATGATGCCCTAAACAGACATGCCAGTAAGATACCTGCCAACAAAGAGAAAGGGGTGAACAGAGTGTGTGTGTCTGTGTGTGTTTGTTTACAAGAAAGACTGCCAATTTATCCGTACATATTGAGCAGAAAGGGTGCTTCACAGAAGAACTACAGGAGTTGATTCCAGGAAAATGGGACAAAATGAGCAGATCTGGACACAGGGGCACCAGAACCCCGTCTTTGGCCCATTCAATCAAACTAATATTAAAATATGCACCACTGCTGGCTCAGATGCAGGAAATAATTACTTATATTTACGTAGAAAAAAGCCAATCAATGCTCCTTGCAATCAATGCACTTAATAAAATCAAAAAGCAAAGTGGTGCCAAACCTACAAACTGCACTTTTATGGTTTACTGCACAGCTGTTACCATTCTGGATTCAATTACTGATAAAAAATCATGTAAAAGATAAAAAGTTACAAAGTTTAATAGTTTGATAATGGAGACATGAGCACCATGGCTCAACATGCAGCAACCACTAGGCCAAAGCTCTGATGTTTATTTAATAGTTTAATCTGTATAGGTACTCACAAGCCTTCTCTGCATCCATCAATAAGTGCCTGGAACAGCGGCTTGTTATGTGGGATGGTCTGCAGGATGTTGCCATCACTGGTGACGTAGCCAATGGCCCACTGTCCTAACCGCGTACAGCTCAGCCTGAAGATGTAGCTGGGGACGGAGCGAGAGAGAAACCAACTGTAAAAAACTATAATGCACACCAAAACAGCTGACACATAACATGAGCACGAATGAGGTTATGTACTGTAAATAGAACACTTGTGTGCTTATCATTTGCATGAAAGCAGCAGGCTTGGGTCGATTATGTTAAAGAAAACATTTATTTGGGTAGAAACTGAAAACAATAGTGCATAAGTTTTGATATCCTAACAGAAATTATGAAATAATCAAAGGCTAGGAAAAACAATGGAGGGAAAAACACAACCATATGGATGACATTTACTTCTGCATGCCCCTTTACCAAGAAACGTAAGAGGAAAAGGAAACGAAGTCATTTTTGGAGTTATTCAAAGACGTCTCTTGGTTATGCAACTGCTGAACAACAAATTCAGCCAGGATTAAGAGACTAGCTGGTACCAGACTGAACCTTTCCATTCAATATCCCACAGCATCAGGGTGGCACAGGCTGGCACTCAGGCCGGAAAAAGGGGGAAAAAATGTTTCTGACGGAGGAATGGAAGGAGAACAGGTTGACATTTCTCAGCAGGAGGTGGAAGAGTTTATACATGTGTCTTGCAGAATTCGATTTGCAATGATAAATGCTACTTCCTCATGTGATGTCACAAACATCACAAATGTGTGAATAAGATGGATCAAACAAAGGTTAGCAAGGCCAAAATAAGACAATTCGATGAGGTACATGCAACACTTCAACAAAAGTGACATTTTGCCATGTTTGAGCCACTATTTTGAGAAATCAGACCGCACACACTGATCCACCACAGGAAAAGGTCATGGCCTGATGTAAGGGATTGTTGCAGAATTTCTTGATTACATTAGTTATTTCTAATGCATCTGCTAGGGATGAATGGAGCTCTCTGTGTTAAATGTGATTAATCCCATAATGCTCCACTGTGCTGCTTTCACGCTGGACATGGAGCTTTTCATGCACAGGTGGAAAAAAATTGTTCAGTCTCGACACTAACTCTTGTTAACACTCTTTCAACTCATCTCTCTGTCAGTCACTCTTTCTCCTCTCTCTTTTGTTTAATATGAGAGCTGCTACAGTACCTTTCCTTTTATGCTTTTAAAATGTACTATTGGCATAATTTATCATTTGACACTTTTTATTTATAGGCTAGGCAAATGCAGTACCTACACCAACACTGAAAAAAATTGGCTTCAAATATTGTTTTAAATTGATTTGATATCAATTTTTACTTTGAAATCTGACCATAGATAAACCAAACCGCTCTGTCACAGGGCAGATCATAGTCTAAAAGACTCGTTTTTAGTCATAATTCACTTTTGAAAAAATGTCCATGCTAATAGAATGAATAGGGACTAAAGCTTTGAAGTAAAAAAAAAAAAAAAGTATGAACAATTACCATTTAAATATTCTGAAGTCATATGATAGCTTTGTGTGGGAAATAGCTAAATTCAAAACATTTTCACTGAAATTTTCTCCTCCAGTGAGCTGTTAACCATTGACATATGGCAGTATATATATCGCTACCACAGTATAAATTGTCAACAGCAACAGATTTTTTTAATTCGGTGTATACCGCGACATGTAAATAAGTGGGCGTGGTTAACTCACATGCCGCACACGTGAGCCTGAGATGCTGCCTTTTGTCAAAGAAACATGGTGAGGGATGAACGAATAGATCAGGAGGATCCACAAAGGATTCAATTTTCAAAAGAGTTGTTAACGTGATATTGTAGGAACAAAGGTGCAACAATCAACCGCGAGAGCAGTGCAGCAGCCGGACAGTTTAGAGGAGCGCACAGGCTCACAACAGAGGAAGCATTATGAATTCAGCTTACCGGACTCCAAAAGTTCATATATCAATGTCATAACAAATAGAAATAATCTTAATGTATATTTATCGACATCTTTCCACCTCTTATGTGTACAGTTAATTTTGACACACCAGAATCGCATTCAACGTGGACGTGAGTAAAACTATAACATTAGATTTTTTTTTTACTAAATAAATAGTTTACCAAATAAAAGAAAAAGAAAAAGCACAATGCCCGCCTATGTTCTACATTGGCCAGTCGCAAACAACTTGACCCCGCCCTCAAAACACTGTAGCTTCGTGTGGTTAAGGGTGTACTCACACTAGGCGATCTGAACTGTGCCCTAAAATCATGTTGAGAAGACGCTGTGAAGTGCAGCACCCGGACAGTTTAGAGGAGCGCACAGGCTCACAACAGAGGAAGCATTATGAATTCAGCTTACCGGACTCCAAAAGTTCATATATCAATGTCATAACAAATAGAAATAATCTTAATGTATATTTATCGACATCTTTCCACCTCTTATGTGTACAGTTAATTTTGACACACCAGAATCGCATTCAACGTGGACGTGAGTAAAACTATAACATTAGATTTTTTTTTTACTAAATAAATAGTTTACCAAATAAAAGAAAAAGAAAAATCAAACAAGGTGAAGCACTTTTCATTTCTAAAGTATTTGAGTTTATTTATTATGTAAAGCCCTTTTTGTAGATTTTCAGAATAACTACATATATAAATAACTATATCGTGAAATTTATTGTTACAGTGAAATTAAATTTGTCATAACGTGAAACAGAATTTTGGTCATACCGCCCACTCCTAATTGACATTACCAAACTCATGAACAGAATCGGTTCAATTCATTTACCAATCATTTACAATGGTTTTGTGAACTGGATCAAGCAATTCTAATGAACATGCCAAGAAGACAAATGAAACAGAAATCAAGGTTTTCAGTGAATAATGACTTCAATTTTTTTGCATTTTTTTGCATGTTTTGCACGTTTTGGAGCTTATCAGCCTCAGTCCTCATTTACTTTCATGCAACAAGGGTATTCTTCAAAAATAGACTTCCAGCTATCAGTTTTTGTTTCCTGGGTTAATTCAGCTTCCCACGGCTGGTTATTCTGCACTGTGGCACTGGGTAGACAGGTCCTGGTAGGCAGAGAGCGCAATATGGATGTCTAGAGAGAAGGAACTGGGAAATGATTGTCATGGAAAGCAAACCAAGTCACCAACATTCTCCGAGTCATCACACACACAGTTCATAAAAAGCTCCGGGCTGCTGTGACCACTGAGACAGCGAGTGTGTGTTTCCGCACTAATGAGCCCTGCCTCTCGTGTCACACTGCCCTGATATAAACAGACATGAATATGACATCCGGCATGTCAAAAGCTTGATTTTGCCAGGTGACTGTCACGGGTAGATGCTCAGCGTGAAACACATATAGCCTCCTTGGGTGCCGCCATGACCTTCTCACCACACACACGCACAGCTGCTGCTCCTCTTCAGTAGATTGGTATTTGCATACAGTTCTGCTCGACCACCCAGTGTCCTTGACTTGCTTCTGTTTGTTCAGCCACATCTCTCGAACCCACATCAGCATTTTATGGCTTCACTATTATCTTGCTGTTGCATTAAACGACTCTAACCAGTGTGTAATCATGCCTGCCATCTGGCTCTGGAGCTCGGAGTTGTTTTGGCGCAGATGCGATGCTGTTTCTCTAATCAGCTAATCCAAAAAGACTGGATTTAACTACCCCTGTCTCCCTGCGGCACTGCCCGGCACCCTTAGAGTACTGGTACGGTACAATCTAGGCTGCCAAAGCAATGGTCAGGGGTTCATTTCCAGGTTACACTGATCTTAGATGCTAGACCAGTGCCTGCTAAATGACAAACGAGTTGGAGAGAAGTGCAGACAAAGAGCCTCCTGTAATAAGCTAACTGGAGAAACAGCTGGCTGGCCTGGCGCACCACGCAGCAGATGGTACGTCTATTACAGCCATCCAGTTACACACAGACTAGTCTGTACCTGCCAGGTTTGTTGATGTACTTCTGCAGACGTGCCTTTACTTCATCATACGTCAGAAAGGCCATGTAGCCTGGGTGAGTGACTGCCAGGAAATTCCAGTTCCTCAGGATTGAGCCCCACGGCTACAGGAAAGAGAAAAGAATTAGAGAGAAAGGTAGTGGTTTTAGGAAGCCCGTAATCTGTAATACTGCAAAGAGCTCAGAAAACAGACGTCAGACTGGAGTGTGCCAGCATACAGTGCACTGCATTTTTACCACCTTTCAGACGATTAAATCAACAAAGCTGTGACACACCAACTAAACTAGGTGCACAACTGTTCCTTGTAGTTGGATTTACAACAATCCCACAAAAAATAAATATTAAGTCACAGATAAAAATGCCTGACTGTTACACACTTTTCACACTAAACATATAACAAATATATGATCAAAAGTGTTTTAGATTATACAATAATATGTATTATATAATTATAATTACATTATCTTTGCACTATTTATTTTAAAGAAGAACAGCACAAACATGCTTCAAACTAAACATTTAGCACACAAAACAAGTGTTTTAAATTATAAAATAATAAATGTGCTATTCAAAATGTCGACAAAAGTATTTGGACACCTACATCATAGTTAAAAATGAAAGAATGTTGCATAAAACTAAAATAATTTTTTTTTTGAAAGATCAAACCATGTGCAATTTATTTTGATGAAAACCACAAACACACTTCAAACTAAATATTTAACAAAAAGAAGTGTTTTGAATTATAAACCAATAAATATGCTGTTTAAAATGAAGAAAACAAGTATTTGGAAACTTTCTGGTTGTCAGAGGTTAATTGAACATGGTTATAGTTAATGCACAATGGTAATGGGGAAGTGGCTATGTCCATTAAAAATCAAAAGAAAAGGGAAGTTACTGTAGTTCTAAGATCAACCATAATTTCTTTGCAGATGCTGTTTGTTTTGAATTGTATTTTCTAATGCAGGGTTTTGTGATTCTAAGGACTCCCAAATATGATGACCTGCTGCCTAAAATATAAAAATATCTGTATTTTCGGGTCACAAAAATGTGATAATTTAAAGATATCTTATTAAAAATTAAATAATTCAATATTAGCTAATTAAATAATTAGCTTTTATTTTGTCACTGCACTAAAGCCAAATTATTAAAATATTGAGAAACATTTACTTTTTATTAAGTTAATTTCTTAATGTTAACACACATTCATTCTGACAGCCCTAAAAACAAATTTTATTACATATTTTCTGCGAACCTGCTAGTACCTTTTAATGGCCCCTGGACTGCAATTTGAAAACATAATACAATGACTTAATACAATGACATTTAAACATTTTCAAGAGTAACTTAAAGGTCCAATACTTTTTGTCTCTTTGTACATTCTTAAACTCATCTTGACATATCAGAACTAAATGAAAAGCAGCTGGGACTCTTGATACATAAAAAAATAAAAATAATTATGCTGTTTCCTCTTTCCCATACAAGCATAATCAATCCAGACTTAAGCAATTCCCAAAAATCTGCAGCAGAGCTACAAAGAGACAGAGTTTTGGATTTTCAAATGAGTAGGGTGTAGTTTTGTTGGCTTTGGCTGTAAGGTAGCGGGTAGTCATGTGTGGTGATTCAGCCGAGGAACATCACATGACGATTAGAAGCACGGCATGAGATAAAAACGTCATATTGCTCACCGATTGACTCACATGCATAAACAAATCCACGCTAATGAAATGATGTGGGTCCTTCCAGCACATTTCTGGGAATTTGAGTATTTTTTTGCACCAAAGACTTGAGTAGGTAGACAAAAAAAAGTAGGTGTTTTTCAGCCGATACGTAATAAGGCTTGTGCAAGCACAGGTTTGTAAGCATGTGTGTTGTGGTTAAGGATGAGGTGTGTTTTTCTAACTTAGGGATTCCTCTGCTTAAAACAAACCTCCCACTCCACACTCATTCGCAGAGGTGATCCCCAGTGTTAGCGCTATTTTCCATCAGACGTGATGACTACAAAACATTGAGACGTTTTTGATGTTTTCAATTTAAGCGTGGTTATCTGTGAGACATCTGTGTACACGGTTTCTCCTCAGAATGAGTTGATCGACCCACGCTTTCGTTATTACGATTAGCTGCTTTTAGAAAGTAGTTGACATTTAAATGTTAGCTTGATATAAGCAGATCTAAATGGTGAGAATTCGAGAGAAATTGTCTTAAATGGAGCTGTGGGAGGTGAGGGGTTTAGGGGTTACCTGGAAAAGACGAGTAAAGATGTCGAACTCAAAGACGGAGATGTAGTCGTTGCAGGTGAGGTCGATGGTGGATTTCAGAGCCATGGCCTCCAACCCGGAGCTGATGGGGTGCACGTCGTGAAGGCACTGCCGGAACATTTTCCATGGCACTATTGTTCTGGAATCACACAAGCACAGACAAATGCACACTGGGATTAGACTTCCTTCTTGAAATACATCAAATAGATTTGGGCTGTAAACATGAACTGAATCAGACATCAAATCCTTCAGCCACTCGCCTGTGAAATTTAATGAAGAAAATGTGTTTGCCAGGTCATTGCTACAGTATTTGTGATGTGGTCGCTAGGGTGTTCTGGATGGTTGTTAGTGTGTTGCTATGCAGTTGCTTGGGAGTTTTGAGTGGTTGTGAGCATATTACTATGCAGTATGTCTGCGGTTGGTGTTCTGGGTAGCTGTTAGCATCTTGCTATGCAGGTTGTTTTTTATTATTATTATAATTATAGTTATTATTTCTTGCTATGCAGTTGTTAGGGTGATCCGAGTAGCTGTTTTGTTGGTATGTGGTTGCTAAGAATTTTTGGGTGGTTGTTAGCATGTTGCTATGCAGTTGCTTGGATGTTCTGAGTGGTTGTTATCTTGTTGCTATGTTGTTCTGAGCATAGATAAATATACGCAAATATCTTATTACTGGCTGTTTCTATAGGCCACTATATGTAAGCCGTCTGCCATATTGGAATGGTCAAGTGTCTCTAACCATATATGCATATATGAATATATGAGCAGATGATTTTGCTAAACTAACACAATGCAAAAAGACAAAGCCCTTAGCTAAGACGAAATTAAAAAGTTACCATAGTTTAAAAACCTGTAATACTGAGTTAATAAAAATAAAAAACTCCTGTGAAAGTTTATCACATTTCTTTGGAAATTTACATTTCTGTGGCTTTTACAACCAGAGGCTGCGCAATGTTGTGGCATCTCAGAAAACTCACTGATTTTTACTGTTAGTGATGACACATTAACCGTTCCAAGTTGGCAGATACATCGACGTGTCTGAAGCAGTCAAATGTGAGATCTACCTATACATATCTATCTAGTGGTCGACCGATATGGGTTTTTTGACAGCCGATACCGATGCCGATATCTTGGAAAGCAGGGTGGCCGATGGCCGATATAAAGCCGATATAATTTTATTTATTTTAATTCATATTTAAGAAATTTGAAATAATTTGAAAATGGATTAAAAAATAAACGTGTAAAATAAACATACTTATACTCTAGAAGACAAAGTATTTTTCACAAATAAATAAATATTTAATCAAAATATAATTAAAAAGGAAGTAAACACTGTAACCAACAGGGAACTCAGTATTCTGGGAAGTTTGTGTGCATTGGGAATCATATTTTTTCAAATAAAGCCAAGGTAACACTCATTTTACATGCAGCACACAGTGAAAATGACATGAATATGACAGTGGGCAAATGCATAAAGCGCAGCATAATTTGAAATCAGTCACGAGTTTAAAGATTGTCGATCGCGCGTCTCCAGTGAAGCTGAACTCTCCTCCTGTCCGTATTCAATTCGCACGGACCATAGGACCGACTGTCACAGAACACGCGATCATGCAGGTCACATGCACACTTCACAAGATCTCAACTAGATTCGACTAAGTCTGCAAGCTTTGTGAAATTAAATGTTCATTAGTCATTCAAAGATTTGTTTAAATTATATAAATGCGTATTTGCGGAATGCTGACGGCAAACGAGAAAGTATTATAATGTTTGCCTTTAATAATATTAAAGCAA
The DNA here is from genome assembly GCF_001515605.1 of Sinocyclocheilus anshuiensis. NCBI lineage: Eukaryota > Metazoa > Chordata > Actinopteri > Cypriniformes > Cyprinidae > Sinocyclocheilus > Sinocyclocheilus anshuiensis. Next base: position 983,238 of record NW_015546055.1, on the reverse strand, counting down.
TCGTTATAATACTTTTTTGTATACATTTTAATTCCTTTGTTTAACAGTTCTATCTGATTATTAGATAGAATTCTATCCGTATTAGACAGAACTGAATGACAACAGCGAACAAGAGGGAGAATGTGAGCACTGTGTGCTCAGGCGCTGCCGCAGCCGTTCTCGGCACCGTCAAAATAAAAGTCATACGCACCGTCAAAATAAACGTCCCACATCGAACACATCGGCCAAACAGAAAAACTTATCGGCCGATGCCGATATTTGAAAAATGGCATATATCGGCCTTGGCGATATATTGGTCGACCACTATTCTGAATAGTCGCAAGCATGGTGCTGTGTGGTTTCTAGGGTGTTCTGAGTGGTTGTTAGCATGTTGCTATGTGGTTGGTGTGCTGAGTTGTTGTAAACCTGTTGCTATGCGATTACTACAATGTTCTGAGTGATTGGTAGTGTGTTGCTTGGTCCCACACATTAAGAACAACACACTTGCCAGAATGACTAAGAACACTAGTTCTTACTGTATCCATGCTTATGTCTGGTAACTCTTATTCACAAACTGTAAAAATGTTGTACATATTCCTCTGGTGGTCTGTGACAGCCACAAAATGGAGGTTGAGGTAAATAGAAGAGCATGTGGAGAAAAGTGCCACTGACGCTGTGCCTCGACTCTAAAGAACACTTTCAAAAACACTGACTGTCACAAATTGACCAATAAACACTTTCTGACACAAACACACACTTGGAAGGAGAAAAATACAATATCAGAGCTTCTTAAAAGCCTGTTCTCTTTTCTTGGTAAACACAGAAATCTTCACTTCAGGGTAATGGCACGTCGAGCAGTCACATCGTTCCTTCAGGTGAGACAACAAAAGAGACTTGTCACACTAATAACAGAGGATCTAGGCTACTGTTCTTCATTCTGACAATCTGACAGTGTCAGCCACCCTGAGAGAGCATTACCCATCATTCCTGTGACTTCTGTTGGCTGCTGTTTCTTAGAAAGCTTTGGACCAAAACCAGAAACATTCTGGTTTCGCAAGTAGCCCGAGTCTTTCAGGAAGTAAAAACGGTTCTGGATTAAAACACAAAAGTAATGACAGTGATAATGGATGAGGATCAGAGCCTGTTCATCAGGATAATAAAGAAAAGAAGTGAATCATCTGGATGTCAGAAACAATGGCATGGAAGAGCAGCTGGTTAATGAGGAAACATCAGCTTTGCTTATTCCTATTAGAAAGGTCAGTGGCCTGCTGGTTAATTTTCAACACGTAGTGAAACCTTTCTTACACACACACACGTTTAACCAGTTATCTAAATGATGACTTCCTTTTGACTTCTATTGCACTTGAATAAAAGGTAATAATATTAAAATTCCCTTCCTATATGATTCACTGGGCTACTTGATTCTGATTGTGAATTTATTTTTGTATAATGACCACTTAACTATACATTTAATTGTTGTCCCAGGCCATTCTCATATGGAGGTTTATTTCGAATGCTAACACGTTTTTAGAAGCAAATATTATTAGATATTATATTTTAATTATTATTTATTCAGAAAGGATGCATAAAATGGACCAAAAGTGACAGTAAATAAATTTATAACATTACAAAAAAACTTCTTACATGTTACAAATTTATTTATTTTAATTTTTTTTATTAAAGAATGCTAAAAAATGTATCACAGTTTCTTCAAAAATATTAAGATATAAAACATTAATAATAAGAAACGTTTCTTCAGTGCCAAATCAGCATATTAGAATGATTTCTGAAGGATCATGTGCCACTGAAGACTGGTTGCGGAAAATTCAGCTTTGCATCACATGAGTAAATTACATTTGAAAATAAAATAGAAAACGATAATATTTCAAAATATTACTGTTTTTACTGTATTTTTTAACAAATATAATGCAGCCATGGTGGGCATAAGAGACAGAAATCTTAATCAAATCTGACCAACACTTTAAAGGTGCTGTTCAGTGTTTTCCATGTTAAAATTTACTAGGTTTATCATGTAGAGGCAATTATAAGTTATTTGTAGGTTGATTTCTCTTAAGCTTTATCATCTCAGCATTCAAACCCATTTCCATCATGTCATGAGTTCTGCAAATTATGCATCTTCAGCATGATTACACTGCAGTTCAGCATGGAATTGACCACTTTTTCCAGAGCAAATTTGTGTTTTGCATTTGTATTAATCAGCAACCACAGCAAAATAGCGCAAAAGTGGTGATGCATCACCAGGAATAAGGAAACTCGTTCTAGCCTCTGATAAACTTCCAAATGATGCAGTAAAGAAAACAAAGAATTAATCTGGTGAGTTTACTGAAGGGTAAAGAAATAAATGGCTGATAAATACCATACGCATCCAAGTCGGCAATATTGAGGTTTACAAGTAATTTTTCTACAAGTGATCCTTCTTTTCCTCCTTACACTGTCTACTTGTAGCTGGATGGGAGAGCTGAGCTTAGTTCTGTGATGGACAGATGAAAAAAGACAAGATCTAGTTTAATTACATTTATTATAATAGCTGACCCCTTAATTAAGGAAGACTTTTTAAATGGGCCAAGGGCATTCTCTCAATGGACGACACAAAAGGAAGCTCATTAAGGACCCTGTCCTTGCCAATTACTGTAGCAGGACAGGTACAGACATAGGCATAATACCATCATACTAATAAATAACAGAACAAAGAAGTGGAGAGTCAGAGCGAGGCAGGTCACGAGGCAGGAGAACTATTTTCACATCTATTCAAACAGGCTCCAAAAAGCCTCCACAAAGTCATATTGTCCGTTAAGGGAAACAAATTGGGTAAAATTCTGAATCTGAGTGCTTGCTCTGGGGCGATTTGGTTGTGTGATAATCCCCTGTGCTATCAGAAGAAAATCAGCAAGTGCATTATTTTAATTCACTAAACAGCTGCCGCCCGAGTAAGACAGAAAACAGGCAGCTCAGCCAATGGCCTTCAGTGTTGCCACAGGAAACCTTATTGCTCCTATTGGCCCATGGCCACTTACGACATTTAAACGAGAGATTGAAATGGATTTGAGTCTCGGCGGACAGAAGGGAGTTTAATAAGGAAAATTAGCTTGAAAACAATCTCTCCTCAACCCGTCAGTCAGCGAAACAGCGGGACATTAATATGAACTGATAATGAGGAAACGGTGAGCAAGACTTCCTGTTGCTACTGCAGAGGAACATATAGATCTTATTTTTCCCTCATTATATCATCTGCATATCAAATACTGCACGCCTATTGCATCTGTGTCTGGGTGGGGTTAGTCTACGCATCATAGTCTATGCTAGACCCTAGGACTGAGAGCTGAAACTGATCTGAAAACTGTTCAGATGAGAGGGGGAGGTGACTTCACATTTATTCCATTCTATGGTTACTCTGAGTAAAAGCATTATATTCCATTATCAAGAGACCGCAAAGACAGAAGGAGAGAGAGAGAGAGGGAGAGAGAGAGAGAGAGAGAGAGAGAGAGAACTTATAAGGTCTGATATTATCTTTCTAATCTCAGAGCAATCTGACCTGCTAGATGAATTACATTACATTTTTTACACAAGAATGCTTATGGTCTAAAAATCGGGTATATATACACATAGTGGGGTCCAAAAGTCTGAGTTCATTAGTGAAAATGCATCATCTTTTTTGCATTTTCTTCCTTCAAAAGACATAAATGACATGATGATCATTTTTTGTCTTATCTAATAATTTATTCAAAACTACATTGAATATGCAATTCACAACGAATTCTATGATGACCATTTTTTTTCTCTGTCAAAAATGCAGGGTGATGCAACCGTCCTGATAACATAATGAAGAAAAAGAAGGCTCATTAAAATAATAAAGTTCTAGAAAAAAAAAAGTTGTCAATATTTCTTAGTAAGAAATGTACATTACTGTTCAAAAGTTTGGGTTCAGTAAGATTTAATGCTTTTGAAAGTAGTCTCTTATTCTCACCAAGGCTGCATTTATTTGATCAAAAATACAATAAAAACACTAATATTGTGAAACTACTTAAAACAATTGTTTACTATTTTTTTATATTTTAAAATTTTATTTATTCCTATAATGGCAACGCTGAATTTTCAGCAGCCAAAACTACTGTACTTCACTGCTTTTTAATATTTGAAAAAACAGTCAACCAAATCAAACCCATTTGGGCCATTAAACTTGGAACTTGAGAAAAATTTTTACAGTAGATTTTTCTTGACCAGTATTATTTGCCACTGAACGTTAATTTACATATTTTATTTTCAAGATTACATTTCATCAATTTAATTGAACTTCACAAGTTTGCGTAAAACTCTGTGGCAAGAACATCTGACCAAGTTCCAACGATCAGTGTCACAAATTTACTTATTTGATTAGTGAATCTGAAATATTTCTCATTTGTTACAACTTTTCAAAATTCTCAAACCCAGACTTTTCAACCAGACTTTTGGAACTGTGCATGTTAAACAAATTCATTAATCTTGTCTCAATACACAAAACACGCACAGACATGCATATATGGGTTCGCTGAGCAGCTAACTCTGCAGGCTACAGATTTGAGCTCTAGTGCTCACTGGATTGATGGCATAAGGATGCTGAGCTTTCTATTTCCACACAGAGCGAGAGAAACAGAGATAGAACAGCTGAAGGAAGGCTGCTCTACTTCTCGTATCAATGACTCATGCACACTTCCTCTGTACAGAGCGGGAAGTAGACCTTTATAATAAATCTATAATATATCAGAGCGGTAACTAGATACACACTAGAGACTGCGCCGGTCTTTTCCCGTCTCTCAATCTCTCTTGCTCTTCCTCTCTTGCATAGCTGATCACACCTGCACCATTATGAGGCCTTTCCGTCTCTAACATGGCCTGTGTCCATGCACATGTTCACACTTCCTTTAACTCTCCGATTTGTTGGATCAAACAGAAGATAACATACGCAGCAGCCACAGAGATTGCAAATGAATTAAACATGACAATCTGCAAATGGACAACACCATTAAAGATCTAGAGTGATCTGCACTCAGACGGCCTGAGCGCCGTGCTTAGAATGGAAATCAGCTTAATTCCACGTTATTATTTAATTTTTTTCTCCTATCAGAGAAAGCAATTAAAATAACCTCACAGTAAAATAATAACTCTTTAAAAAAAACTCACACAATCAAAATTAAAGTCTCTTACAGCAACAATGTTCACAGTAACACATAACACACAAGATGCACAGCCACTGCACTAAAAATATCATGACTATTTTTGTTAAATGTCATCAAGATATTATTGAATGCTTGAATCTGATTGATTTACGAACATTCTAAGATGTGCAATTATTTTCAGAGAAACACATGGCTAAAGTAGCTCCAGGCAGGTCTTGACCGCATTACATGTACATATCACCTTGCCAAATGATTTCCGTTATTTCAAAGGTACTTACAACAGCAAAAGAACCAAAACCCAAAATGAAACTGACCAATGACTGACTCTCTCTGTCTCTCTGTCTCTCTCTCTCTCATGAATGTCTTGAAATACAACTTCTGAACAATATCTTGAGGTGTGGTAACTTTAGTATAAGTGGAATAACTGATTCAGGTCTGTTGAAATATTAGAAAATAATGCACACTCAAGGTGTAACGGCCATTATTATATTATATTATATTATATTATATTATATTTAGGGCTGTCATCGTTAACGCGTTAACGCATGCGATTAATTTTACAATCCTTAACACGTTAAAATAATTTAACGCAATTAACGCAAAATTACTGAAGCACAATTTCTATTCTAACCCTTTAACCCAATTTTGCTTCTCTGCTTGCGATCAAATCATTTTAAGCTGCTAAACTCCGATCCAACGATCCAAACTGACTTGCATGAACTTTTACAACGTTATCTCTTTCTCTTATCTATATTTACATGCTGGCAGTAAGACTGGGCAAAATGGCCAAAAAAATCATATCTCAGTATTTTTTGTATCTATATATTTGTATGTATGTATATATATTTTATTTTATTTATTTATTTTACATCCTGCCCAATATTGTCCAAGGAAACAATGTTTATATTAAAGGCAATGAAAACAAATATAGTGAAAGTAGGCTATGCTATCCATTATGTGCAAAAAAGGGGCTAAAATCACATTTCATTCTAACATTGTAACATTACAATCTAAGAACAATGCTTTTTAAAGCAGAAGTTCAATTCACTAAACTAAAAATGAATGTAAATAAACACAAGAGCACAGATTAATTGCATTATATTTTGATTACCCCATTACTGCTATCTGCTATCATAAAATACACTTACTTGTACGTTTAAATTCTACATATGACACAATTATTGTGCTCCTATTCCATTGCACACCGTCAGTTTGGTGCACATGCATGCGACAGTACTCGTTCACTGAAGTCTGTGAAGTTTACTGGAGAATCGCATGCAGAAGGCTCCTGACAGCAACATGGAAATATTTACATGACTTTATATATATATGGAGAATATACCTGTGAAATGTAAGTTCAGAGGAAAGCAGCACATCTCAAACACATTAAACACCGCAAATCTGTCAGCAGGACATGAGTATCTAACAAGCTGCTTTAAACTATACATGTAAACTATATCTTACCAGTTATTTTAAAGCCCTTAATATAAAGCATGTCTCATGTTAAGGACAAAATGGATTATGCACTTTCCCCGCAGAAGCTCACTCTATGTCCTCTGCTATTATTCAGATGCGCTCGTATCAAACTACTGTATATCAGTATAAATGGTATTGCCCAGCCCTAGCTGGCAGTACAGCAAAATGAAACACTTTTGCAGCAAACTGCAAACAAGGAATCTCATATTCCAGCATTAAGAGCAGAAGACCCCTAATGCTCTTAATTAGCCTGAAAAAAGTGGGGCAGTCGTGGCCTAATGGTTAGAGAGTCAGAGTTCGAGTCTCAGTACCGGCAGGAATTGTAGGTTGGGGATTAAATGTATAGCGCTCTCTTCCACCCTCAATACCACGACTGAGGTGTGTTCACGGTGTGTGTGTGTGTAAACATTAAATGTAGAGCACAAATTCCAAGTATGGGACACCATACTTGGCCACATATCACTTCCACTTTTTTTCACTTAAAAAAAAAAATCAACTAACCAGTGACCTCTCAAATACTGACTAGAGCAATAAGGAAAGCCATCACTGTGTCTGGTTTAGTGTGCAGATGTATGCTAAATCACAGGCCTGGCTCAAGAGCAGCACTCGCTGCTAAATGGAGAAGAGAAAAGGCATTTCTCCATGACAAAGAGCTTTAATTGATTGGAGCTGTAATGAAAACGGGAAAGAAAAGATCTGATTTGGCAGATACATCTTGAAATGAGAAGAAAACTGTTCAAACTTACTTTTCACCAAAAGACCTTCTCCAAAAATCGGCGGCGTCGGCCTTGGTAATGCGGAATGTGTCTCCTTGGAACTGTCCACCTAGAAAGATGGCTTTGATCTCAGCCAACATGTGACTGAAGATCAGCGAGAGCTTGGTGAGGTTCCGTCTGCAAGAGAATGAGACGAACAAAGGCAGGAGCACAGGGTCAGTACATTAAACAGACAGGAAATCAGCAGTCAGTGCAAGTGTACACACACAGAGAAAAGTGAACTCTCAGCATTCTCTATTGAGTGAGTTTCTTGTCCTTGAGCTTGTCTGGGAGTTAATGTGCCATACGCGTCTCCCTTCAAACAGCATGAGGATACAGTGCAATCTGATGCACGCAGTCTGAAGGGCATGTCGGAGCCACACCAGGAAACAAACGCTCACTGGACTCCGGCCAACAGAACAGAGATGATCTGCTCCTGTTGCAGTTGAACACTGCAAGAAGATGATGACCGTTTGTCTACAGAGGTATAGAGTTATTATATATATATATATTATTTTGTTCGATTAAAAAATTATAACATATATTTTCATAAAAATAAAATTATATTTTTACCTTTTAAATATAAAAAGTAAAAATACCATCAATTTGTGTATGTATATGTTGCAATAAAACTGATCAAATGAATACAATTTGTATTAATAAAATTGAAGCATTGTTTGTAAACTTACAAACTTACAACCAATGACTATAAATCAAGAGGTTTACAGTGGGTACGGAAAGTATTCAGACCCCCTTAAATTTTTGTGCAGCAGAATTTTTTTTGTAACCTTGGCCAGATCTGTGCCTTGCCGCAATTCTGTCTCTGAGCTCTTCAGGCAGTTCCTTTGACCTCATGATTCTCATTTGCTCTGACATGCACTGTGAGCTGTAAGGTCTTATATAGACAGGTGTGTGGCTTTCCTAATCAAGTCCAATCAGTATAATCAAACACAGCTGGACTCAAATGAAGGTGTAGAACCATCTCAAGGATGATCAGAAGAAATGGACAGCACCTGAGTTAAATATATGAGTGTCACAGCAAAGGGTCTGAATACTTAGGACCATGTGATATTTCAGTTTTTCTTTTTTAATAAATCTGCAAAAATGTCAACAATTCTGTGTTTTTCTGTCAATATGGGGTGCTGTGTGTACATTAATGAGGAAAAAAAATTAACTTAAATGATTTTAGCAAATGGCTGCAATATAACAAAGAGTGAAAAATTTAAGGGGGTCTGAATACTTTCCGTACCCACTGTATATTATACAATTGCTGGTTTTATGTCAAATCGCAATGTTCCATGGGTTTGTACTTCATCCATATATTTCATTAATTACATAAGTGGGATGCAGGTAATGATGTCTGATTCTCAAACTAATTGTTCTTCAATCTTTTTATGGAATCATTTGAACTGGTTCACAAAAAAAATGCTCAAATCATTTGATCCAATTCCTTATGCTATTCTTTCATAGAACATATTCTTTCATTTGCTATTTCAAACATACATGCAATATCAGTTGCTTTAAAACTTATAGTAGTACTTTTCCTATTTCTTATGTTAACCTTGAGCATCTTTACTTTTACACATGGGACCTTTGGGTAATTTATATAACAGTGCAGCAAACATGCAAACAAATATAATGCGTTACACCATCTTTAGGTACCACAAGTCATTAAGACTTTCAAAGTTGTGTCCCAAAGTGACTTTTCCCATAATGCCTTGTGGCTGGCAGACAGGGACTTCAACCCTCAGGGGCTTGTCCCCTTCCTCTCCTGTGCTGTTCTCCTTTGGGATTAGAGCGGCCAGATAACCCACCTTTCAGAACAACTTTTCAGGTTGCACTCAATTACGCAGGGCCACTCAGCCCGAGGGAGGTCAAGAGGAACCGAGCTGCAAGCGGTAGATAACTAGCCCCTCGGAGGCACAACAAACACACACCAACTTTCAGGATTCAGAGTGGTGTTTTGTAAAGCAGCAATTGGGCACCTGCAGCTCCCAGGAGTGTTGCCGAAATTCTGGCCCAACAGTCATGCTCTGCACAAACAATTTCTTTCACCTATGTCACATTTGCATTTCTTGTCTAAATCAGGCTGTATTTTGAGACCCATTAATTAGTGTGTTACATCACCATAGCTTCCTGTCAAAACATAACTGTGACAAAGCAATTAGCACGTTAGCAGTGAAGCAGAACCGGTGGGAGAAGGGAGAAACTGGCAGATGAGAACCGGAGGTCAAATATGGAGGTGTATTTTACTTCAGAATCCTGATTATTCAGAGTTGTTATAAAGCACTGGTCATAATCACAACTCACAACTGTCAGTGATTAATCGGTGTGAAAAAACTTTCTTAGATCTAAGTGGTATTCGCCTCGGATATAGGCAATAAAGCTCTTTTCAGCATAACTTAGCCGAAGGGATCCTTTTATTTCGTTATAAGTCTCTGATGAACCCACCAGAGAACATTTCTCTCCATAAACTTCAGTTCAGTTAATACCTCTAAGTCTTCGAGTTTTCAATACGGTGAGTCACTGCTCATTTTATCATCCCGTTTAATGCAGTAATACTGAAACTGCTGAGGGATTCATATATATTAGGTCTCAGTCTGGAGAAAGGCAAGCTCAACTAAAACAGTCCAGCTGGGCTGACTCTGGGCTTGCTTTTTATTAGTAATGAAAAATAAATAAATAATACACATTCAAATTTTTGGAGTCAGTTTTTTTTTTCTTTTAAAAGACTTTTCTTCAGCAACAATTAAATAAAGTAACAGTAAAGACGTGTGTAATGTTACAAAAAGATTTCTTTTTTTGTTTTCTCCCTCTTTCTTCCATACTTTGTAATGCTAACAAGGTTATATGCAGTACAGACTGATAACATGTCACACGCTAGCCACAAAGCCAGGGAGAAGACAGCGTACCTTTGATGACACTGAGTGACGGATGCACAGAGAGAGTTAATCCTAGTACAGAAGCTTGTCCTGAGGCAGAAGAAATTGAATTTAAGACAGAACAATAATCTCGGCCCTACAGGCAACTAACGTATGCTAATTCCCTCTGCGCTGCTGGGGCAGATGAGGGTTTTTTTATGTGCCTCACCTCTTATCGACAGGAGCGGGGATACGCTTTAACAGAGCCAGGACTCCATAGGACACATCGCTACCTCACACAACACCACAGCTCAGTGGGATATGGCTGGAGCTTAATCTGGGATATGTAAAATTACTCTGCAAGTAATTTACAAAACCGCTACATGGGCAAAAAATATGTTGGAAATGACTGAAAGAACAGTATATTCTAGAAACCTGTTTCTCTTTAAAATTATAATTTCTCCTTAGTCGTTTTAGAGTCCCATGCAACTAGACACCACCAAGAAGCTATAGGGTGATTGGAATGGTTGATCCAAGGTGTGCCAACTTTTTTCTATTTTCATTAACAGTTGACCCAAGTCAATGCATCTATGATATTCTAGTCTGCAGATATGATTCGACTTCCATCTTTAATGCAAGTCTATGAGATTTATCCTCTGCCAGGTGAAAATAATATGTCTGATCGCTTAGAAAAGTAGTAACATATATTTATCTTCAACAAACCACATGATTTGAGGTATCATTTATGTGCATAGTGCAGAATAGTAGTGAATAATAATAATAATAATAATAATAATAATAATAATAATAATAATAATAATAGTGATGCTTGCCTAACACTAACACCACAAAAAAAGAGACTACACATATGTGCTTATTAAGGGAGATTGCTAAAGGGAAAGGAACAGAAATAGTGATTCTGGGCTCACATAAGAACCATGTGACTGGTCTAAAAGCAGCATAAATCAAAATCAAAATCAAATCAAATCAAATCAAATCAAATAATGCATTCAGTTTAATTATTGCATTACGCATGCTGCTCTACTGCATTACAATTCCTGCTGTTTCACGACGCTGCTCTCTTAGTGGTCAGACCAGAGAGTCAGACTTCCTACCATCATCTCTGTGAACTCTCCAAACCCTCAGTGCTTCCTGTGTGTGCTTTGTGAACCAGATGACTCCTGCCTTTCTGAATGAAACCCCATAAAACATCATATATTATTGGGAGATGGAGGATGACAGTGCTGTATTTGAACACAGATGATTTTATGGTAATTGCAGATAATGGTAGAGTGCTGGGGTTGGGGTTCATCCGAGCTCATCTGGAGAGGAGGGGGAAAACTGTGAAATGACTCTGGAGAGCCTTTATTTTCAGCCTTCAATTACATTCAAGCAATCTGTCTGGATTTTCAGTCGAAACCTCTAATAACCACCCGCCATACACACTGAAACACACACACACGCATAGTGTTGCAGCTCAGAATGGTGCCACGTGTCTGCTGTTGAGTGGTTCAGTGAGGGATGCATGTTTCCATTTGCTGCATTTTTGCTTCTCCATATCCAGAATGTCCCGAAAGGAAGCATGAAGCAAGTTTGCAGGTCTTAAAGAGTTTTTGTACGAGAGGTCACATCTAATCGGTAAGCTCCTAAGTTCTATCATACTCCAACGTCGCGTTAAAAGGCCACCGGAGCCCAGCGGGAATTGACCTCTGTGAGGAAAGTCAGTCGATACTCACACATTATTGGCAGATTGCAAAATGAACCATGGTTCACAATGACTGTTATTATATTCCAATCCCGCTGGAATACAAGAGAAATATCCCTTAAATAATGTTTTCTTCAACATCTATGACTACAAGGCTATTTCAAAACACAATCGTTTTTAGCTCATAAAAAACATCAGGCCTATGCCGTTAGTGTTAATGAAGTATGTAGGATATCAGACCGAATCAGACAATCTAAGATTTGGTCAAAACATGGTTGAAACATGAGGAGCCGAATTCCACAGAGGCCCAAGACAACAGGATGTTCATAAATCAGATCCTAGCACTAGCCAGTCTGAAGCAAGCCTAACCAACTCTTTCACAGAACAGCTTTCAACATTAACACAAAAGGAACACACTGATCATAACAACTCAGGAAGGAGATTGTCAATTTTAGGGCAAGTAATCAAGATTAAATGGTCAAAGAGATGACAGCATGACCCTCACGTGATAGTAACCACAATCACGAGCCCTGTGGATTGACTTCCCCCACCTCGACGACAGAGAACAGACTGAAATTCCTTATGAGAGACCTCTTAACCTCTGGTCTTCACAGAACATGTCCTTATGTTCAGAGAATGGCACAGAAACTGCATTTCCATGTAAATATGCATCTAAATGACACTAAAAGGACTTGTGAGCAACTAATCATTTCTATGCATAACTCCATATTATGTATCTAACCCACACATTAGACTATCACGTTTTAATCATTTATTGTGTATGTATTTTGAATAACTATTGAATAGCTTAAGGGTTCATATTCATGTTTAGTATGCGTGTGTTTGAATCTTCTTGCTTGAAACGTTTCTTCCAATCAATTCTTTGTCAAATGTATCATATTCTTGTTATAGAAATCATGTCCAAAATTATACTCTGCAAGAGCAAGAAAAACTCGGACCATGTGACTGATAAGATAACATTTGATTTATGAATTGGGAGGAGAAATATACAACACCCCTAGCAAAGACAGCGTCTAATTGGTCAAAACACCATTTGGGAGGTGTCCAAAAGCCCAGTTTAAATACTCAGGACACCATCAACTCTTTCTCTCCTTTTTTTTGCCTTTGCCCTTTTTCCCTTTTCCCTGCTTTTTAGTTTTGCCTTTTTTTTTAGTCATGTGCTTTCAAGTCATCACTTTTAGCCATGCAGCTTTTTAGTCATAGCTTTGAGCTATGCTTTTTAATCATGCTTCTTTAGCTTTTTGAGCGTGCTCTGGCTTACACGCCAGCTCCTCCAAAACCATGAGGAGAAAC
>NW_015546055.1:967960-969406 GCF_001515605.1 Sinocyclocheilus anshuiensis | reverse complement strand
CAACGCAAGTACCTCCAGATTCTAGCTGAACTGGTGCATTTAATATAAATTTTAACCTCATTGAGGAACTCAATGCGAGGGTTAATTAAGTGATTGATGGTTGTTCAGATCTATGCAATTACACATATTGCTGTAAACTTGGGATTTCACATTTTCATTCTCTTAAACTAATTATTTCCTCACTTTCTGTCTTTCTGCAACTTGTGTGAATGAGTGTGTTTATGTGTTAAGATTAGTTTATATGTCTTAGATTTATCCAATAAAGCCTTATTTATATTGAAAAGAGAAGTATCTTGTGTTTTGTGCTTACAAGTTAATGTCTTAAACTGCCGATCTTGTTACTGTGCTAATTAATAGTGTTTTCACTATATTTTGGATATAAATATCCAAAATAGAATTGATGTCATACGGCTCGTTCAATGAATCGCTGGCCATCTCAGTGATCAGCCGTAAAACAGTGATTCGGTCCAAATTCCCTTTAAAATCTTAAATGATTCCCTTTGAGCTAAATTGACCTGTTTCCCTTACAAGTATGATCACGTAAAATACTTCATTGCAGTTGGGTCTAAAGGTCCTCATCAGGGAGTGTCAAGTGTAGGGTCATAAAGGTAGTTTCCGTACTGAACTATTACTTGCACATGTGATGGCTGTGCAGAGAGTGAGACCAGGCATTGATTTGATTAACAGCCTAAGCATTACAGCAAAGAGAAAGCAACAGCTAGAGAGAGATAGAGAGAGAGAGAGAGACCTCCAACCAGCCCATTCAAGCACCCATCATGCTTTCTGGAAACTCGAGAGACTGAGTCACTTTAAAGAGGCATTTTACATGAGTTATTGTGCTGCAAAACAGCTGAGAAAGAGAGAAAATATCATAAATAATATGAAATATTATTAAAATTGAATATAACTGTTTGCTATTTTAACACATTTTAAAGTGTATTGTATTCCTGTGATGGTAAAGCTGAATTTTCAGCAGCCATTACTCCAGTATTCAATGTCACATGATGCTTCAGAAATTATTCTAACATGCTGATTTGGTTATTAAGATATTAACATTGCTTATTATTATCCATGTTAAAAACAGTTGCATTGCGTAATTTTTGTGGAAAAGGTTATGTTTTTTCAGGATTCTTTGATTAACAGAAAATAAAATATAAAATAAAAATAACTTTATAATTATAATTTATATATAATTTATAACATTATAAATGTCTTTACTGTCACTCTGTTTTGATTTAATGGGTCTTTGCTGAATAATAAAAGTGTTAATTTCTCTTAAAAAAAATTATTGAACCCAAAATTCTGAATGGTAAATATATAAAATTAAGATCTAGGGCTGCACGATTAATCGAATGCGATTGTCATGCACATTTTGATAATGCCGGTTCTGTAATCAGCAGTAAATCATCATCACGTGCTTTCAGATGGAGCAGCATTTACTGCACA
>NW_015546055.1:966310-967699 GCF_001515605.1 Sinocyclocheilus anshuiensis | reverse complement strand
TGAAAGATACGCATGACAATCGCAGCTTCTGTCGAATCGCGATCTCGATTCCATTTCGATTTATTATGCAGCCCTATTAAGATCCCTACGTTCAGAGGAGGGCCATTCTATGAGTATCATGCCCACTATAACTATAGATCAAACTCAATCTGCAACACACAACCCTGCAAACACCTCAAGCACAGTGCAGTTGATGCCCTAGAAGGCGTGTGTGGTTCAGAGGCACGTGGAAGCACCTGTCACGTCTAACGGCCGGCATGACATTCTCCTATGCTTCCTGACACCTGTAGGACTGATCGCTGCTTGCTATTGTCTTTCACTTTTTGTTGACCTACATTCACACACCCTCCTCCATAAATACTGTCATTACGTCGGTCGGCTGTCAGTCAGAAAACAGCATATAGCGGATGACATGTAATCGATACACCGAAGAGCTTTCCAACATTCCAACTGCATGAAAAAAAGGGCACTTGCACCTTTTTCTTGTTGGAGCCACGGCCTAGTGGTTAGTGTCAGTTGTGGGGAAGGTATCAATATTTAAAATAAATTGTGTGTACATATTAAAGAAGCAATAAGAAAAAGTACAACAACAATACAATAAAAGCACAATGCAATAAAAACAGCAGTGTATAACTAACTATTTTCACTGAATCAGACTTCAATGCTAACAAGCCACACTGGGCTGAATACAGACAGCTGAATTTTGAATCCATGAATAAAAAAAATGGTTTATTCACATGAACTGTCCAAACTGATTCACTCATTGACTCAGACTTTAAAATTGAATTGGATTTCCAATGTTATATACAGAAGAGAAAAACAAAGGACGTCTTATGATATCATGTTTAATTATTGCCTCAACAGAAACCACAAAAGTGCAACTACTTTATTCAGTTGCTCGTTTACAGAACAGAGCAATTTCAGTTGCAAAAACTGTGTTTTAGCCAAAGAGAGTTGAATGGTAATTAGTGTTAAATTCTGCCTTTTTGTCCTGCTTTATCTGAAAGCTATCTGCAGAAGTGAAGCCACCAGGCCAGCGACATGACTCGCCAATAAAACACCTGGCAGCCTGCTCCGCAGCAGGACCGGCCCGAGCGAGAGAGTGAGTGCGGTAATAGCGGCAGGACCCCTCTGAGCTGGAGAACAGATGAGATATCTATCAGGACCTCCTGCTGCAGGCCAATCTGCCACACACTCACACACACACACATTACCGGCAACACCCATACACAAATCACTATGAATTATTAAAACCGTCAACAATCATTTTGCAGAGGAACTGACAAATAAGGCTGTCCATTAGCCAAGTACGCCTGTCTGTTCTTCCCTTAAACAGCTGAACCTTGAAGTGGTCTTCTAGTGTTTATAATGAGGGATAGGGGGAGGATA
>NW_015546055.1:961951-966218 GCF_001515605.1 Sinocyclocheilus anshuiensis | reverse complement strand
CTCTGTTTTATGACTAAATCAATGCTGCCACAACCCCCTTTCGCTCTTCTCCTTCTCTCCCACAAACACACGCACACACTAATCCACTCCAACTCCGCTGCTTTGAACACGTACATGAAAAACTGATAGGATTCCAGTAACTGTATTGTTCAACTTTTTTAATGAATGGTTTGGGCATTAAGAAGACAAAAGGGAGGAAGATAAAAAACAGGAACCACAACACTTACCTAAAAGTTTGCGCTACAGACATGAATGATACCTCAAATTGTGTGTTAGAGAGAGGTGAGGTGAGAGGTGTATTATTACTTTTCAAAGCAATTGTTTTCCAATTTTCACCAGGCAGATTTACAATTTTTGCTTGACAGACAATAAAGGCGGCAGAAAAAACCTACAATGAATGAATGAGAAACAGAGCCATAGCTTGGAAATATTAGTACCAATAATAATAGTTACCAACCAATCAGTACAATTTTAACATAAATAGCTAAACCCTGACAACCACGCAAAACACCCAAGCAAGGAAAAATTTCATTTTTATTTTTTGTTTGCTGCATCAAAAGATGGACATTTATTCAATCCTGCCTTTAAAAACAACGCATTTTTGCCACCTCTATGCACTCATATCAACAACAGGGGGCATTTTAAGCTTCTGTGAAACCAACAGAGATGGCGACTTGCAGAATGCGGTGGTCTTCTGAGGAGCATGTCCTGACAGTTACCTCATCCATATCCTTCGCCCTTATCTCTTTCTGCATTTCCACTTCTATAACCATCTAGAAACCTGGTAGAAAAAGCTCAGATTTGGGGTTGAGATGAGTTTTTACAGTGTGGCTGTGAAGCGAAGAAAACAGAGTAAACAAACGTCTCTCAACTTTAAAAAGAAACCACCACAACTCTCAAAAAAGGCACACGCTGAGAGAAAAGAACAGATGTGAAGAAACTTCTGAGGGCTGCTGAGGGCTTAAGAGAGAGAAGATCCGTTAGAAGTTATGAGACGCACTTAATCTCATCTCAAAATTTTATTCTCTTCATTTTATCTGTTTCTACCGCCTAAGTCTATACTGTCTGAAGTGCTGCAGTTCCTCTGATACAGTAAGAGCTTTGTGAGTTGAAATACACAGAGCTTTTACAAAAGGCAACAGAGGTTCATTCATTTCATATGAGGCAATGCATGTTTTATTAAAGAGGTCCAATGTAAACAGATTCACAGCTTATGCAATCTACAGAAAAAATGTTCCAATAATTAAATGGTAATGTGTGCCTCTGCTCAGAGCTAAATCATTAACATGCAAATGCTGCCAAACACAAATTCATGTGGCCGGAATATTTCATGTGCTCATTAGTAAATCCTCCCTCTCTTTATGCTAAATTCACTAATTCCACGTACACCGCCATAAATGCTCTTTGAAAAAAAAGCAGAGATAACGCCGACTACATGCAGGATATTACCCACAATCTTATACACACACAATTGTGGGGCAAAACAATTTCTGTAAAAGAGCAATTTCAATCACATTATCCTTCTATAATGAGTCCTCAGAGACAGCAGGCATTCCCTGCTGCTCACAGCAGTACAGATGCAAAGTGCAAGCTCAAATTACATGACAATCAGTTCGATTACGAGAAAAGAGACTAAAGGAGAGGGGTGCACATCAGCCCTGTTCAACTGCGCAGGAGTCTTGGGCGCGATGTGTGTAATTAAAAGGTCAAGTCCAATGTCTCAGAGTGAAGAGGAATCAGTTTAGATGGGTCGAGTACAGAGCCTTGGGGAGCTCCTGAACACAGGGGTGAAGAATGGAGGAAAATAGCCCACTGCCTAGAAATTGTTCAATTCTACACAGTTTACTGCAGTCTTGTTTTTTTGTCTTTTGGCTAATTTGGCTTCTTTATATTTAGTTAATATGTCATGATGTCATATTGTTTCATTTTAGTTAATTTTATTCTTACTAAAACTTCATTTTATTTAAAAAACATTTTAAGTGCATGACAAAAACATTTATTTAATGATATATAAATAATTAAAACGTTTTTTTTTTAATGCAAACACTTAATAATGTAAACATGTATCAACATATTAAATAATCATCAACATAAAATACAACATTTGAAACACTTGTGAAAACCTGAGCTCCTAATAAATATAAGAATAAAAAATAGCAAGTCCTAAAATAATATTGTAATGAGTTTGCACAAATTTTAGCTACTCTTGTTTTGTTTTTTTAATTTACCTTTATGTTTAATTATATATTTAGTTTGTCACTTCTCTTACTTACCTAAACATAACAAAGAGGTTCTGTTTATTGGTGTTCATATTAATTATTTAATTCAACCATATTTTTTTCTAATTTTTTCTCCTAAAAACATTGTTAGTGAATATACAGCAGTGTTATTTCGTTTATTTTGTCAACCGACCAACTGTAAAATAAAAAAAGAAAATAATTTTACTGACAAGATGCAGCTCTCTATATGCAGCAGACTCTCTCATCTCTGACCTGCAAATAAACACAGACTCAACGATGAAATCAAACAAGATTCTCTTTGAAGTTGGGGGTATAAGAATATTAATTCCAGTACTGTTTCTGAGGGCTTGTACACACACACACACACACACACACACTAAATATACTATATATTCAGAAGATAGACAGACAGACAGACAGTATTTATAATTAAATTAATTATTTTATTAATTTAATTATTTGTAATATTTAGGTATAAAATTATATATATATATTATACAAAAAAGCAATGTAACCAATCTGTATTGCTTTGTAAATATTTCTTCAAAACTGTATTGAATGTGCTTAATTTTTTTATTTTTATTTTATGTTAATTTTTGTATCAATTTGGTGTTAAAGTACCACTAGCTTTGACCACTCTATTCATAATGACACACTGATTCATTATGAGAAAAGGCACGAAAGCATGAGAGGGAAAAATAGAGAATGAGTGTGAAAGAGAAAGACATGTGCAGGACAGAAATCAATTCCAACATTCCCACCACAACGACGTATTGATTCAAATCTACTTTCAGCAGAATATTGTCTGAAAAACCATAATCAACTTGGCATGCTATTTATTAGATATTATACCAAATTAATATTTGTGTAAAAACATTTCAATATATATAGCGATGGACTGTGCAAAGCACATTTAATGTCAGAAGAATGGGTTTTTTCATTGATTAGATTATCTAACAAACTTTAGTCTCTGATTGCATCAGGCTTGAAGTGTGTATGCATGTGTATGTGTGCACGCATATGAGCATCGGTCAGCCATCACAAAGGGAGCTCTCTGATTGGCTCCTCCCCATCGGCTCTTTGAGCTAATAGACTGATAGATTTTAGAGGGATTCTATCAGCTCTGGTTGTTTCAAAGACAATTACACACTCTCTCTGCCAGATTGTGGTTAGAAATATGTATGTGACTATGTTTGGTCTATACTCTTATGTCTTTAAATGACAAATTTTTACCTTCAAATCTCTCCCAGCTTGATTCCTCTACAGTTTATGAATATAAACTGATATGCACTCACATATACATGGTTTTCTTGTCCTCTATTTTTACCTTTTGACTGAAGTTAATATGTGATCCTGGACCACAAAACCAGTCTTAAGTCACTGTGGTACAGTGGTGTGAAAAAGTGTTGGCCCCCTTCCTGATTTCTTATTTTTTTGCATGTTTGTCACACTTTAATGTTTCAGATCATCAAACACATTTAAATATTAGTCAAAGATAACACAAGTGAACACAACATGCAGTTTTTAAATGAAGGTTTTTATTATTAAGGGAAAACAAAATCCAAAACTACATGGCCCTGTGTGAAAAAGTGTTTGCCCCCTAAACCTAATAACTGGTTGGGCCACCCTTAGCAGCAACAACTGCAATCAAGCATTTGCGATAAATGGCAATGAGTCTGTTACAGCGCTGTGGAGGAATTTTGGTCCACTCATCTATGCAGAATTGTTGTAATTCAGCCACATTGGAGGGTTTTCGAGCATGAACCGCCTTTTTAAGGTCATGCCACAGCATCTCAATAAGATTCAGGTCAGGACTTTGACTAGGCCACCCCAAAGTCTTCATTTTGTTTTTCTTCAGCCATTCAGAGGTGGACTTGCTGGTGTGGTTTGGATCATTGTCCTGCTGCAGAACCCAAATTCGCTTCAGCTTGAGATCACAAACAGATGGCCGGACATTCTCCTTCAGGATTTTTTGGTAAACAGCAGAATTCATGGTTCCATTTATCACAGCAAGTCTTCCAGGTCCT
>NW_015546055.1:955228-961558 GCF_001515605.1 Sinocyclocheilus anshuiensis | reverse complement strand
TCTGTTTTATGACTAAATCAATGCTGCCACAACCCCCTTTCGCTCTTCTCCTTCTCTCCCACAAACACACGCACACACTAATCCACTCCAACTCCGCTGCTTTGAACACGTACATGAAAAACTGATAGGATTCCAGTAACTGTATTGTTCAACTTTTTTAATGAATGGTTTGGGCATTAAGAAGACAAAAGGGAGGAAGATAAAAAACAGGAACCACAACACTTACCTAAAAGTTTGCGCTACAGACATGAATGATACCTCAAATTGTGTGTTAGAGAGAGGTGAGGTGAGAGGTGTATTATTACTTTTCAAAGCAATTGTTTTCCAATTTTCACCAGGCAGATTTACAATTTTTGCTTGACAGACAATAAAGGCGGCAGAAAAAACCTACAATGAATGAATGAGAAACAGAGCCATAGCTTGGAAATATTAGTACCAATAATAATAGTTACCAACCAATCAGTACAATTTTAACATAAATAGCTAAACCCTGACAACCACGCAAAACACCCAAGCAAGGAAAAATTTCATTTTTATTTTTTGTTTGCTGCATCAAAAGATGGACATTTATTCAATCCTGCCTTTAAAAACAACGCATTTTTGCCACCTCTATGCACTCATATCAACAACAGGGGGCATTTTAAGCTTCTGTGAAACCAACAGAGATGGCGACTTGCAGAATGCGGTGGTCTTCTGAGGAGCATGTCCTGACAGTTACCTCATCCATATCCTTCGCCCTTATCTCTTTCTGCATTTCCACTTCTATAACCATCTAGAAACCTGGTAGAAAAAGCTCAGATTTGGGGTTGAGATGAGTTTTTACAGTGTGGCTGTGAAGCGAAGAAAACAGAGTAAACAAACGTCTCTCAACTTTAAAAAGAAACCACCACAACTCTCAAAAAAGGCACACGCTGAGAGAAAAGAACAGATGTGAAGAAACTTCTGAGGGCTGCTGAGGGCTTAAGAGAGAGAAGATCCGTTAGAAGTTATGAGACGCACTTAATCTCATCTCAAAATTTTATTCTCTTCATTTTATCTGTTTCTACCGCCTAAGTCTATACTGTCTGAAGTGCTGCAGTTCCTCTGATACAGTAAGAGCTTTGTGAGTTGAAATACACAGAGCTTTTACAAAAGGCAACAGAGGTTCATTCATTTCATATGAGGCAATGCATGTTTTATTAAAGAGGTCCAATGTAAACAGATTCACAGCTTATGCAATCTACAGAAAAAATGTTCCAATAATTAAATGGTAATGTGTGCCTCTGCTCAGAGCTAAATCATTAACATGCAAATGCTGCCAAACACAAATTCATGTGGCCGGAATATTTCATGTGCTCATTAGTAAATCCTCCCTCTCTTTATGCTAAATTCACTAATTCCACGTACACCGCCATAAATGCTCTTTGAAAAAAAAGCAGAGATAACGCCGACTACATGCAGGATATTACCCACAATCTTATACACACACAATTGTGGGGCAAAACAATTTCTGTAAAAGAGCAATTTCAATCACATTATCCTTCTATAATGAGTCCTCAGAGACAGCAGGCATTCCCTGCTGCTCACAGCAGTACAGATGCAAAGTGCAAGCTCAAATTACATGACAATCAGTTCGATTACGAGAAAAGAGACTAAAGGAGAGGGGTGCACATCAGCCCTGTTCAACTGCGCAGGAGTCTTGGGCGCGATGTGTGTAATTAAAAGGTCAAGTCCAATGTCTCAGAGTGAAGAGGAATCAGTTTAGATGGGTCGAGTACAGAGCCTTGGGGAGCTCCTGAACACAGGGGTGAAGAATGGAGGAAAATAGCCCACTGCCTAGAAATTGTTCAATTCTACACAGTTTACTGCAGTCTTGTTTTTTTGTCTTTTGGCTAATTTGGCTTCTTTATATTTAGTTAATATGTCATGATGTCATATTGTTTCATTTTAGTTAATTTTATTCTTACTAAAACTTCATTTTATTTAAAAAACATTTTAAGTGCATGACAAAAACATTTATTTAATGATATATAAATAATTAAAACGTTTTTTTTTTAATGCAAACACTTAATAATGTAAACATGTATCAACATATTAAATAATCATCAACATAAAATACAACATTTGAAACACTTGTGAAAACCTGAGCTCCTAATAAATATAAGAATAAAAAATAGCAAGTCCTAAAATAATATTGTAATGAGTTTGCACAAATTTTAGCTACTCTTGTTTTGTTTTTTTAATTTACCTTTATGTTTAATTATATATTTAGTTTGTCACTTCTCTTACTTACCTAAACATAACAAAGAGGTTCTGTTTATTGGTGTTCATATTAATTATTTAATTCAACCATATTTTTTTCTAATTTTTTCTCCTAAAAACATTGTTAGTGAATATACAGCAGTGTTATTTCGTTTATTTTGTCAACCGACCAACTGTAAAATAAAAAAAGAAAATAATTTTACTGACAAGATGCAGCTCTCTATATGCAGCAGACTCTCTCATCTCTGACCTGCAAATAAACACAGACTCAACGATGAAATCAAACAAGATTCTCTTTGAAGTTGGGGGTATAAGAATATTAATTCCAGTACTGTTTCTGAGGGCTAAGCTATCGGGACACTGTGTGTGTGTGTGTGTGTGTGTGTGTGTGCGTGTGCGTTTGTGTGTGTGTCTGTGTCTGTGTGTGTGCATGTCTGGAGAAAATTGTCTCTTGCCAATCAAAACAAAGACACTTCTGTCTCATTAGACCACTGACTGGTTAAGATCTGTCCCAGGAGAAAGGGAGGACACATGTGCCGGAGGAAATGAAAAAGGGGGCAGTGTGCGCAGACGGGGCTTGTCCCCTGCAGAAATCCCCCAACCCCACCCTGCCAATCAAATTTTTTTTTTAAATACTCCTACCATATCCTGCACAACCCCATCTCTTTGTTTTGTGCCCCATCTACTCCCTCATTTTCAGCCTTCAGTGTTACAAATTAGTAATTTATTGAGAGCTGGGCAAGCAGCCCATGTGCACTTCATTTCAACGGCCTGTCGTGGGACAGGCACATTGCCCTGACTGCTACAAAGTATACTTTCTCAGTATCACCGTAAAGTTCTTTATTACATATCAATACCAGTATAATGTAACTATTTTCAATAACAAATTTTGACACCAAATAAAAAATAACTGAATGGTTATTATAATTTATATGCATATACATTTATTATAAATATTATTATATATTTTATTATTGATTTTTCTTTTATGCCAAAAATCATTAGGATATTAAGTAAAGATCATGTTCCATGAAGATATTTTGTAAATTTCCTACTGTAAATATATTAAAATTTAATTTTTTATTAGTAATATGCATTGCTAAGAACTTCATTTGGACAACTTTAAAGATGATTTTCTCACTATTTTGATTTTTTTGCACCCTCAGATTCCAGATGTTCAAATAGTTGCATCTCGGCCAAATATTGTCCTATCCTAACAAACCATACATCAATGGAAAGCTTATTTATTCAGCTTTCAGATGATGTATTTTGAAAAATTGACCCTTATGACTGGTTTTGTGGTCCAGGGTCACATATATTTGAATACATGCAAATAAATTGTGTCATTTACAGACGGTGAAAATGCAGATGGAAGTATCAGAATTACTATTATGATTGTTTTCTTGTGATTTTATATGTATATATATGTGTGTGTGTGTGGGTGTGTGTGTGTGCGTGCGTGCGTGCGTGTGTGTGAGAGAATCATATAAATATTTAAATATATCTAAATCTAGTTTTCTTTCTTTTTTCTTTTGTATCGTAATCAATTTTAATTATATAAAAAAAACGGTTTAGGAAATGGAAACTCAAGATCAGTAAAATGCAAATCAGCACGTGAAAGTCGTGAGTGCTTGTGGTAATCAAACTCTCATTAGAGAGAGCAGAAGAAGATACAGCTAAGTTCAAGTCAGATCTTTCACACTGCACTTGAACAACTGAAAAGTGAGAACAAAAAAATTTAAAAAATGAACACGTACACAAAATATGGACAAGAATTTATGTACAAACAGGAACAGGAATTAACACAGAACACTGTATACACACACACACACACACACACACACACAGAGCAACACGGCCCACACCGCCCACGTGCTGACAGCAGAAGATTATGGTCCGTAGAACAGCTCAGACTATTTGTCTTGTACTACGCTCAAACTCAAACAAAACAGCATTGTGTTTGCATGTCAGATTCTGCCACTGCATCACTACCAGTACCACTTCTCTGTTATTATGATGTGTGTGTATGGGGGAGAAATCTTGACTGATCATATGATCGAAGATATGCATATATGTCTTTAGACACCAGGTGTAAAAACACCTCATTCTGTTTACCCAGAGGAATTTTTTTAGCTTAGAGCAAGGGGCACCAACCTTTTCGACAAAGAGCCATTTTTAAATTCATATCTGTACTAAATGTGCCATTTCGTCACCTACCCTTAGCGCCATTTCGTATACTCTCAGAATAAATATACAAAGCTGTCACTGGGGCGGTACCCTAAAGTACAAAAGCTAAGTTACATCTTTGTAGCGTATTTACCTCTAAATGGTACATATTAATACCTTAAAAGTAAAAATACATTTTAGTACTTTCAAGTACATATTTAGTTCCTAATGTGTACATATCTGTACCTTCTGAAAAGGTACCGCCAGTGAGTTTTGTACCTTTTCTCCTGAGTATATTATATATTGTACGCAATATAATACAAATTTGCTATATTTAATCAAATATAAATTTGTAATATACTGTATATATATAACAAACTTATATTTTTGAGTAGAAAAATTAGTGACAAAATCATTTTTTTTTTTATATATTTTATATTTATTATTATTATTTTCACATGATCTTTTAGAAATCATTCTAATTTGCTGATTTTGTGCCTAAGACACATTTCTTATTATTATCAATGTGTATTTTTATTTTATTATTATTATTATTATCATTTGTGAAAACCATGATACATTTTTTTCAAGATTCTTGAATTAGTAGAAAGTCCAAATAATAGCATTCATTTGAAATGGAAATCCTTTGTAACATTATATTTGTCTTTACTGTTTTGATTCATTTAATGCAATCCCTGCTGAATGAAAATATTACTTTATTTAAAAACTTCTCATTAAAGTGTAAAATTAAAAAAACATTCCACCTCTGTGTTGCCTCATATGCCTAAAAAAACTGGTAATGGTAAATTTTCCACCGAGATAAAATTGTTAGAAGACATATGTCACATCAGACGTATGCATTCTTTTCGATTTGAATTGTGCACATCACTCAACAACGATCAAATTGTCATTTGTACCATTCGACTTCTTTTGAAATTATATTGTTACAGTCAATTGCCAAAGTCTAGCCGCTTGGACAAATCTGACTCGGAGTTCAAATCTGGAGAGTTCAGCTCAGATTTTTATATTCTCGGGAGAAATATTTGCGTTTAAATATTAAGTTCAATGTTCAAACCTTTTCGATTTGAGTCTCATCCGAGCTGGACCTGAACCATGAAGACTAGAGTCACGGCAAGATCTCAGAGTGCAGTTTGGTGAGCGTGTGGGTGTCAGCCTACACTGATCACAGACCAGCAGTGAGTCACCAGCTCAGCCCCAAACTCAACTGATAACTGCAGTTATTACTACACCTCACCGAGCTGCATTGACACGGAGCGGCAGCCAATTGACATACGGGGGCAGAGAGTCCTAGGACAAACACGCAAGCTCCTCAACCGAAGCCCACCATCAATCATTCTAGATAACTAATAAATGTCACTCTTCACCAAAGCCCCAGTCTGGCGCCTCCACACGCGATCGCACATACAAACACATGCATACCACACAGACACAAGCAAACAATCTCGCACAA
Source organism: Sinocyclocheilus anshuiensis (assembly GCF_001515605.1). Lineage (NCBI taxonomy): Eukaryota > Metazoa > Chordata > Actinopteri > Cypriniformes > Cyprinidae > Sinocyclocheilus > Sinocyclocheilus anshuiensis. The sequence goes on along the minus strand of NW_015546055.1, from coordinate 955,680 downwards.
AAGTCAGCAAACAAACCCACGCATTCCATCTCCTCTGAAGCCCAGATGCTAGTTGCGCCTTCTAAAATGTTTCCTGAACTCTTGTGGACAAACTTATGGCTTCTTCTGGTGAGCTTTTGTGTCTCCAAACCTTCTACTAACAGAACGAGAGAGGACACACTTCATCCTCCCACAGACACAGGATGCGCTGCAAGAAATTCAATGGAAGTCATATTCACACACTCTGTCAGCTCCTGTTCACTTCCTGCATCAAGGTTACACTTCCATTTCCTCTAGCATTAACATTTTTGACCCTTTAATCAACTGAGGCTTTCTTCATTAACACAAGGAATAAACTAGAGGTCGACCGATTATCGGCGCCGACATTAAGCATTTTTATGATTATCGGTATCGGTCATTTTCAAAACCGATTCGCCGATAAAATAACTTAATTTTGAAACGCGCTATTTGGC
>NW_015546055.1:944575-953854 GCF_001515605.1 Sinocyclocheilus anshuiensis | reverse complement strand
TGTGCGCCCACAGATCGCGATAAGGAGAGTGACAGATTTTAATAATTATTAAAGGAGTTTGCAAATGTGATATTGATTTAATACAACAGTTCAATAAACACGTACTGCCTGATTTTGCTCTATTTCATCAACGAAAATAGTTCCAAATAAATAGCCGCTGCGCCCGCTGCGCATCTCTAAAAGCAAACACAGCGGTGTTTCATTCATGAATGAAAGTGCGTTTTCTAGTGAGTGAATCTAGTGAGTCAGTGATTTATGATTACCCATACATAAAGATTTAATTCCTGAATGAATCAGCTGTTCAAACGAATCAATTGAATAAATGATTCAGTGATAAAATCAGTGACTTACCGCCACCTGCTGGTGGACTTTGTTTCATTTTTAGCGTATAAATTCAGTTATTTAAATCATTTAATATTTCTGTATTCAAAATTGTATATTTAAAACATTAATCTCCACATGAATGTATGAATTTAATTTGTGCCACCTCTGTAGTACAAATACATTTTTCATTAATACTAATTTCATGATTGGTAACTTATTTGTCTTATTCTACTTCTTATTATATTGTTTTAAATAGAAATTTTAAAAAGCTTATAAACATAAATTTTTGAATTTGACAGATTAAAATGATGCCATTGCAAAGGTAAAAAGAAAATGCCCCTGTAAATCACTTCACCTCATATTAGGAAGGCTAATTTTTGATCATTGATCAGAAGGTGCTCCTTAATTTTTTTAAATTAGGAGGACAAGCACTCCTGATTACAAGAAAAACACTGCTTTTAAACTGGGTGTGTGACAGGTATGGCTGTGGAATGGGGTTTGACAGAGGAAAAGCTTTCAGTTAAAATATTTTTTTTTTGCTTTAACCCCTGACTACTACAACAATTATTACAACTTTTGTTTAAAAGAATAATCACACAATACGCTATTTCTTCCATGTTTTAATTTTAATGGTAAACCCTTTGTTTGCCTTTCTTTGAAATAAAGAGTTTACTGTGGGAGTACTACACTCAACCAACACCAGGGAAGGCAGTTTTTGTCAGAGCCCTTGTTATTCTTAATTTTGACATTAATTTTCATTTTTACACCAGACATATATATCGGTTCAAAATATCGGTTATCGGTCTACTTGATCTGTAATAATCGGTATCGGCCTTGAAAAACACATATCGGTCGACCCCTGGAATAAACGGATGAATAAAACGGCATCCGCACCCACGAAGTGACTAAGCGCGTGTCATTGAGTCTTTACAGTCAGCATTTCTAAAGAAAGACATTGTCCTCCTCCTCTCTGTCTACATGCTGCACCTCACTCTGGCATGGCCTGAGCCATAGACTTATAATTACTAGATGGCTCAACCCCACTCATGTCCGTCTCACCACATCCTAGCAGATGGGCCCCAGATTTCAGGCTCCGAATGGGTTGTTTCTGGGCCACAGTGAGCTCTCAGGCCGTTTGCTTTCATATTTGCAGGAAGGGTGGACATTTTGGTCATTTTACTCCGGTACTAAACCAATTGTTAAACACAGCTTAAGGACAGGGAGTTGGATTCTGTCAAATTGTTCTACGTACAGATAGAAGTTGTTAGCTGGTGCATTGGTTTACACTTAAAAATACAAAAATTTAAAAGCACTTTTAGAAATGTTTTTTTTTTTAACAAAAAGTTCAAAATAAAATAAATAAAAAATATATAAAACAAAAACAATTTAAAAATAAAGTTATAAAATAAAAATGACAAAAAATAAGATAAAAATATATAGTATATAAAAGAATTAAAAAATTAAGAATAAAACTAAAATAATACATGCAAAAAAAAAAAAGCAAAGCAAAATTAAATTAAATGCAAAAAAATTTTTTCATGATTGATTATTGCTGTCATTTCTTAGTTCTGGTACTCACACCCATTCCTAATTTCCAGTAATAAACTCAGGGGGAAAAGGAAATGGCGTCACTCTAAAGTGAGGATTTTTCCTTACTTCGCAATGATGCACCTGGAAGCTGTGGTGTGTAAACCATTGCCAGGAATAGCTTGACATACACCAGCACTATTAATTCCCCCTGTGTGTATGATCCTGGAGGCAACTCAGAGAGAATCTGAAGGCATTACATATCAGAGTCTGTCTGGATGAAGAAGGGGGGACTCCCTGAATGTCACAGTGAAAGCAAGGCTCTGTGAGTATGTTGGAGAAGGCATGTCAGTGAGTGTAACTGGTTATTCTGGGTGATCCCCGGGTTTGATCATAGTGTGTGAATGGCTCAGCTTTGAGTATGTGAGAGCTCTGCAAAATTTTCATACTGAAGGGAGACTCTGTCATACCTTCCTCCTGTGTCACTCGCTCCATGACTTACTCACAGACGTGAGTAAAACACCCCTTTTTCTCTCTATAGCTCAGGCCCCCACACGTTCACTCAGCCCTGCTCTTCCTTTCTTGTTCTCTTTCTGGGCCCATTTCCTGTGCAGATGGCGTAGGTTAATAAATACAGTAGATTGATAAAAGATGTACTTTATTGATTCCTGAAGGATATCTCTGTGCAAGATCAGCAATAATGCTGAACAAACAACAAACACAATATAAAATACACAGCGGGGCTCTGGTCTGGTCAAAAACAGTTGATTAATATTTGTAATTTGCAATAATGGGTGTAAATTAAAACATTTCATAAACACTTTTGCTGGAAAACAACGTGAAATGGCGATTTATTTGTAATTTTCGATAGGGATGTGTTAAAACTACACAGCACAATAGGGCTGCTTGATTCTGGCAAGAATTATAAATCACAATTAGTTTGGTCAATATTAAGGTAATGACTTTGGGAATCAAGGAAATCAATGCATTTACTGAACTTTAAAAAAACCTTTTTAGCTGTGAACTTCCTTGAACTTTAAACTTCATACATAACTCAACTAATTAAAACAAAAAATAAATTCAAAACAAATTAGTATTTAATTTATTAACGTAAATTATTTGTAAAATAAATAAATAAAATATAAAATGAACGTCTATTTATTGCAAAAGACAAAATGATAACAGCATTGCAAAAGTGTGTTACAGTAATGGTTTATATTGATTATCTTGTTTTCATAATTGTTGGAGGCCAAAATCATAATTGATTGCCCAGCCTTAAATCATTCTCACACTATCGACAAGCCTCTTTTATTCAAGCCAGCATAGAAAACCAAACATTTTCAAAGTTTGCAAGACATATAGACGTAGATGTTCAAAGCATGCAAGCTCCATCCGGTGGGCTTCTTGTGGCAAAAAACATCTGCACTCTTCTCAGAAAACCAATTCTGCCATTTTTAATAATGCAAATTTACAGCTGCAATGTGCATTATTACTCCCCAACGCCAAGAAATACATTAAACCCTCAACTGCTGCCAAATGCAACTCTTGTACCTCTGTGTGCACTGTCTATGTTCTCAAATGCTCTTTGAGAAGCAGGTGGTTTACAAAGTTTCTTAATATAGAACATTCTGGATTATTTACAACTTTAGTCTATCTGCATCTGTAGCATGCAGTCAATAATCTCAATTTGTCAATAAACCCAGAACACTGCATCAGTACTCCGTCCCATCCTGGTATCTCAAGCCAAAGATTCTCTGTGCTAATCTACAGCATGCTACAGATGGGGTCCATAAACAAAGTTGTAAATAACTCAGAATATGACATTAAACTATTGTTTATTCTGCTTTTAGTATCCCAGCAGTCAAAGAATGTCAGGTTGTTATTTCATAACCTTGCCTTGTTGTCTTAATCTAATGTGTGTTGGAACAAGCATCTGGTCTATGGCATAATGAACTTAAACTGCAAGTATGACCTTCAAACCATATGTGATGATACCAACTTTTTGATAAAACATTGCTTCATTCATTGTCCTGTGCGGGTTTTAGAAGGATATCCTGGAGAAGATATTTCGACCATCACTTCCAGAACACCACAAAGCCGCATTGTTTCATTTCCCGTAATATTGAGGTATTATGAAAGCTGTGTCTCTTTAACAAAATAGAAACATTTCTCCCATACACCACTGACTCTCCTCAAACATCGACCCCAACTGCCAATGTTTTGTTTTTTTTCTTTTCTGTGAGCGACCTGAAATGCCATTTCTGAATCAGCGGAACATGTTACAGTTAGTTCAGTGACAAACAGGAAAAAGAGATCTAAGATTAGCTTTATGATGATCAGCTTTCTGAAACCAGCTACAAACCCAATGACAAAGTCAAGCCAACACCAGCAGGAACTTGGAAGCAGAGTGACATCATAGCCATGTGAAGGACCCTGCTTCACAGTCACTTCCTGTTCGAGCAGCTTTGCACACACAGTGATAAGACTGACACGCACGAGCACAATGTAGATACTGACCACAATTACTGGCAGGAAGCTGACTGGTGCCGAGGTAAGCTATGAAATAGCCAATTTACATTTTTCAGCTTCATATCAATTTATTTACTAGTTGCCTGAAACCTAACTCTCATTCTCAGCCTAGCTTTACAATGTAGAGTCCAAACAAATGTGGTAAACAAAGAGAACAATATCTGTGGCCAGGCAACATTCTGTTTCCTGGTGCAACACTACAGGGCTGAGCAGATTGAGTGGTGATTACTTTAGGAAGCTGCTGCGGCATGGCTGTCAGATTGGCCATGAGAGGCAGGAACTTATCGCAACAGCTGGACAGATTTCCCATACTCTTGTCTTGTGCGTAGATATCAACTGCTCTGAGAAGCATGAGACATCATGCACTAGACGGAGTTCATCTAAAAGTTTCCAAGTTTCTTGGTACCTAATTTTTAACCATTTTTGGCAGAATTTATGTTTTTGCTTTAGCACAATTTATGATTCAAGACCCCATGAAATCAAAAGTAAATATGTGTTAGCTTTGAGAGCTTTATATACTCCTAAACTGATAAAATAAACCTTTATTAGATACATATTTTTAGTCTTTCTTTTCTGGAAACAGAACAAAAATATTGATGATTCATCCTGCACAAGTTTTAGATTAATAGGTTTGGGTTTCAGTAATAAATTAATTAATTAAATTCTATCTAGTGAAAGCCTGCCTCAAAAACAGGATAAGAATGCAATAGAAGCAAGGTTGGTTGGTATAGGTTGTTAGTTCTGGTTCTTAAAGCTTAGAGAACTGGTGCTTATGAAAGAGTGATGAGTTTGTTTCTCCACATCTCTCGTTTCGTCTCAAAGAGGACGCTGCTTCCGGGACGGAGTGGATCAATACTGGTTTCAGTTAAGGAAGGTTGTTGGAGGATCCATTCTGCCTTATCAGTGTAAATGCAGACCTGAGCCTTTAGAGAAAACACACACTAGGGCTGCACGATATTGGAAAAAAACTCACATTGCGATATTTTTTTTTCTGCGATATATATTGCGATATGAAAAAAATAAATCAGATGACTTCAATAGCTCTGTTTGGGGAAAAAAAATTAATGGCTGGGGTGATTTTGTAGGCGAGTAAATCAGCATAGGAAATAAACAAATTACAAGCATAAATAGCAGAACAAAGATACAAATTAAATTAGCAGTGCTTTATATTTTTCAGGTAAGTCTAACAGTAATCAGGTACAGAAATTGAATAATCAAATGTAAAATAGCGCTGCATAGTTTTCACTATAAATTAAATCTAACAAATCGGTGTTAAAGCTACAAAAGTGATTTTTCTTTGTGTTTTGTTGTTTGATTAACGTTCATGACAGAGAAAGCAACAGGAATATTAAGCTGCTGTGAACCAATATACTGTTACACATCCGTTTTCTTTATCAATTGTTTAACTTCACCTAAGCCAGAAGCATCTGTGTTTACAAGGATACTTGCAGAGCACAGTATTTCAGGCACAAATAGACGCAGAAGTGAACAGAATTCAGTGTTCACGTCCATCTGCGTGGCTCTCACCGTGACTACACCGGACGCGACAAAATACAATAGAACCCATTGTAATCAGTGATGCTGTGTGACGGACTACACTGCATTGTGCGTGACACGACAAATCCAGACAGTAAACTGATGCCTCGTTCTATTTATGACATACACTGTAAAAAAAATTCCGTAAAATTTACGGTAAAAAAATGGCAGCTGTGGTTGCCGGAATTTTACTGTAAAAAAAATACGGTAGCAATGTTTTAGGTTTTACCTTCAATTTACAGTTAAATACCATAATTTCATTAACTGATATAATGTTAATATACCAACCTATTGAAGTACTGAAATCTGTTTTGTACCTCTGTAATACACTGATAACCACCAAATGCAGGTGGTGATGAGAAAGTCACATGATGAACCAAAGCCCATCACAAGCCGTTTTTTAGTCTTTTACCGTTAAATTCACGGTCATTTTTTACAGTGTACTGACACAAAGTTCAAAGATTTGTAACGGTCGCTTTTTCGCGTCCGATGTAGACAGACTTTGGGGACGTTCACATGTCGCGCTTAAAAACGCATGGAAAACGCCAGCTGCGCCACTTTCTCCTTCTTTCCAAAGCGCTCAGGAGCTTGCACTTTCGTGGCGTCTGCCGTTGCTAAGCAACCGTGACCTGCGCTCTCCGCGACGACGCAGAAGTTTCAACAAAGGATAAATTGATTTCCAGCACTGAAAATCCCTTGCAGTAGCTCTTCTACAAAATGTATTTAAAATGGGTATCTCTGTACAGCTGTTGCGTCCGGTGTAGACACCGTGTCTGTGTGTGAGCAAAGAAAACAATCAGTATAAATATAACGATCAGTATACTAAACATCACACATCCTGCAATGTGACTATCGCGGATGCGCACATCGCAATATCGATGCTGAAACGATATATCGTGCAGACCTAACACACACCCTCAGACACTCGCACTGCGAACATGTCCAAGCACTTAACCGTGATGTTTTAATTAAGGAAATGTCTGAGATATCCAAGAGTTTGATTACTCTAAATAAAAAAGATGCTTAAAAGTTGTTAAGCTAATGAAGTAGCCTTTCTGTTATCCTAAGACACACCACTTAAGACATATCGGTAAAAAAAGAAAAAAAGAAGAAAATGTCTACAGTATGTGGTTGCTAGGGTGATATCGGTGGTTGCTAGGTGGTTTCTTCCTGGAATTCTGAATCACAAAAAATTTAACTGGTCATCATGTAATCATACGTTTAAGAGCAAAGGATAACTACCGAGACCACACACTTCACAAACGTCTCTCACACCCCACGATGAGTGACACATCTCTTGGTTTGAGTGACGGACAGGAGGCAACCGATTCCAGAAGGCCTAATCTAGTCTGACAGTTTAAACAGGCTTTCACACTGAGGTAGCGAGTTGGTCACAGTGCTGCAGGCAGTTTCGGGGCCACGTTATGCTGAGTTGAGTCTACGGGAGGTTTCTGATCACAGAAAGAAAAAAGCCGTTGCCAGCTCAGAGTTTCCATCTGTGCACTTCAACAGCACAACGTGCAGCACGACAGAAGCGTTTATGTGGTCCCTCTGATGAGGTCACCAATTTTACGGTGGGAATAGACAAAAGGCATCCAGAGCTCCGGCAGGTGTTCTTCTGTGGCTGCTTTAAAACTACAAGCCTGAGGTTTTATCGTAACGCATGCAGACAAATGTTTCATTGAAATCAACTGAATGTATGGTGACGGCTATGAGAGTTGGAGGGAGGCTTTTTTTTGTTGTTGTTTTTAAAAGAAGCCTCACCCAGGTTTTATTTGATGAAAAACACACAGTAATACTGTGAAATATTATTACAGTTTAAAACAACTTCTCTATTTTAATATACCTTAAAATGTGATGGCCAAGCAAATTTTCTCCAGTTTGTAATGTCACAAGATCCTTCAGAAATCATTCTAATATGCTGATTTACTGCTCAAGAAACATTTCTAATTATTATAAATGCTGAAACAGTTGCACTTTGTATAATCCATAACAGATTTTTTTCAGGATTCTTTAAAGGGGTCATATATGATGTTGCTAAAAAGAACATTATTTTGTGTATTTGGTGTAATGAAATGTGTTTATGCGGTTTAAAGTTAAAAAAACACATTATTTTCCACATACTGTACATTATTGTTTCTCCTCTATGCCCCGCCTTTCTGAAACGCGTCGATTTTTACAAAGCTCATCGGTCTGAAAAGCGAGGTGTGCTCTGATTGGCCAGCTATCCAGTGCATTGTGATTGGCCGAATACCTCAAGCGTGTGATGGAAATGTTACACCCCTTACCATACTGTGATGTCCGGCCAGAGCGAAAATTAAATTTAGCTGGTATCACATCTATACTTTTAAGCCTCCTGCCATTGTTTACATCTGTTAAAAATCACGCATTTAAAAAAAATAAATAAATAAAATAAAAATGAAAAATAAAAACTTTGCTACTGTTTGAGTGTTGTACGGAGAGACCGCGCGTGCGTGCGTGTGCGTGTGTGTGTGTGTGTGTGTGACACTCGCACTCTCTCTTTCCTTATGTGTGTATGTGCACACATCCTAGTACCTCACGCTCCAAACTTAATCCGGGAAAGGTGAACATTCCTGCATCATAACTTGGACTGAAAGATGAATGTGTAGAAAGCGAGCATGTCTCCAAAAACCTTGTTGAGCTGCAGGTTTATGCATGCATTTTTTATTAAAAAAATTATTTTATTTTTTACAGAAATTATGTTTTGATTATATTTTTGATTATTGAGCTGCGGGTTTAGGCTCGCTTAAGTGACTGCATTTTTTTCATTTATAGGGATTTTTTTTTTACAGAAAATAATTTATTTATGTTCTGATTATTGTTGAGCTGCAGGTTTAGGCTCACTTAAGTGACTGCATTTAATTAAGAAGAATTTAATTATTTATTCTAATTATTTAGCCTGACATGTTTACTGTTCCAAAATGTTCTATATGTTTCTTAAAATAAAACGTGTTCAGTGGGGAAAAAAAGTTGTTTTTTTACCCAGACATTTAAAAATAACATATTTTAGAGCTGTAATCGCAATACCGTGACACTGTGAAACCGTGATATTTTTATCTAAGGTTATCATACCGTCAGAATCTCATACCGGCCCATGCCTATTCTACACTGCTCAAAACTCGCGTTTGAATCATCAGTGGCAAATCCTTTAAATGAAAACATACTTACAGTCTGTGACTGTTACAGAACAGCCGGCATTGTAGTCTACTCTTCCAGGATCAGGAAACAGTCCTCCATAAAATGTGAGGCACACAAATTAATATTTGGGTTGAACTGTTCTGTAACAGTGTTGTAAATACAACTTAACAACTGATTTCTAGTCGTGTCCTCTTTTGGAAGGCC
>NW_015546055.1:933352-944354 GCF_001515605.1 Sinocyclocheilus anshuiensis | reverse complement strand
GGCTGGACTCCGCTTCATCCACGATGAAAGCCGATCCGGCGATCCACAGCGTGAAGTTGATCGCGCTGTCAGCGACCAGCACGGATCAGCTCTAGGCATGATGAAGCGGATATTGTCCTCTTTTGGAAGGCCAAACAAAGTAGTTTCGCTTTCACAACGAAACACACAGCGCCTTCACGACATGGCGGCAGCGGCAGCAACAATACTACAGCGAGAATAAAAGTTACGCCTTCTGTCTTTGCGTGAACATTTGGGCGGCGTTATGCAAATCTTCCCACATCGTGACGTAGACGTGGGGGCGTGTTAGAACGAACCATTTTAGGTAGGCGTGGTTGACGCTTAACTTTTATAAAGAAGATCTCTTTGGATTTGAGACTTTAGTCTTTGCAACTTTACAGATCTTCTTTATGCACCAAGAGCTTTTCTCTTTCTTAAAGAGAAAGGAAAATTTGAAATAGCATCATATGACCCCTTTAATGATTAGAAAGTTCAAAAGACCAGCATTTATTTGAAACAGTAAAATTATAAATGTCTTTACTGTCACTTTCAATTTAATGCATCCTCGCTGAACAAAAGTATTAATTTCTTTAAAAAACTCAAGGGTTTCTTTAAAGAAAAACATGTTGTGGGATAAGGATATATTCCGTATGTATTCAGCATGCTCAGTTTTGTTTGTTCACAGTCTGCCTTCTGGGATTTCATTCGCAACAGCAGTGGATGGTGACTGACGCTCAGATGGCCTGCTGATGTGTGTGTTTGTTTGTGTATACACGGTATATGAGTAGGAAACATAGAGAGGCAAACACATCACAATAAATCAAGCACATCAGCCAGACTCCCAGAAGACCAGCACCATATAGACACAAAAACGCAACAAAGTCCCATATGGAGACCAGTAAAACCTCACTAGACAAATCCTCATTCCCTCTCCAGACTGGACACACACACCCGACTCCCCAAGCACCTTGCTGGAAACAAGGCAGGTTTCTATTCTTTAAAGCACAAATCTGCCACAGTGGACCTAACCCAGAGCTCAGATGGGGACGGGACATTGCTAAAAGTAGAGCAAACATGGGAACAGATTTAAGGCTTGTTCTCTCATATTCTGTTCTTCTCTCGTTCTACAAGACACCTAACCACTTGAGACGCAGCTGTCGAGACTACTATTGATTTGCTGTTTGGGTTGATTTGAATCCACCCTGAAGTACCACCTGCTGCCCGCGCCAAAAAATAAAAAAATAAAAAAACAGGGCCAAGCCAACACTCACTTGCAGTCACTTAGATGACAAGAAGTCGTCACAAATGGGGCTCTGGTTTCAGAGAAACACATTTTCACTGCTGTGGAAAGTGTGCCACTCACCCACACAGTTCACGAACACAACAGCGCCCTATGACACCTGAGACGTAGAATTTAAAGACTGAGAGGCAAAGATGGAGAAAACAAGTGAGATATTAGAGAGCAAGAAGAGGCGAGCAGATGTTTTGACATTTAAAACCACCAACAGAGATCAAAAATGGAACCTCAAAAGCTGATAATTCATTAGATGTTCATTTAAGGAGGTGTCCCATCTGTAAGCTTTTCCAGATGAGACCAGCAAAGGTTGAACCCCAAATTTCAGGGGGCTGGGGCACAAAGAGACAATCATGAAGACAAAAGGGTTATGTGTGTTTTAAGGACAGGTGGGTTCTGTATCTGAAATCAGCTCACTGCATTATAATAAGGCTAGAAATATACTCTACACAAGCACACTGACACAAAAGCTCGGCCAACAAATTGCAATGCATTGAAGTCCCATTCACTTGTTAACATGCTCAATTTAATGTGGCGGTAACCTACTAAACCTCGAAACTCAAGAGAATGACTGAGTTCAAATTTGCCATTTAGGGATGCAATGATATTCATTTCTGTCAGATATACAGATAAACTGATTAGCCTATACTTTAAATGACCGATATTTACATTCTAAATATATATTTAAAAAACACTTTTTTTTCAAATCAGTCAACAAAATTATTTAAAATAATACATTAGCAACAACAAGTAGTTGACCCAAAAAAAAAAAGTTTCTTCTAATGACCAACCCTTGATTTATGAACTGCATTCCTGGCTAGAAGCATTTGTGTACTTGCGTATATATATGTATTCTGACATAAATGTGTTTGTGTTCACAGAAAAAGGATAATTGTGGAAGGGAAACACAAAAACAGGATGTTATGGGGCACTTCCCCCTTGAGTTTTCCTCCAGATGACTGAAAAGAGGGTTAAGTGGCACAGTACAACAGAATCCGAGTGAGCAAAAATCATAACAGATACCCGCACTCAATGCCACTGATTTGCAGTATAAAGATGTCCTGTCTTGTAAGAGTGTGTGTATGTGTGCGTTTGCCCTTCCTCTTGAGGTCATATATCCCAACGTCTTTCCTTTCCGGTTTTGACCCCAGCCTTTCTGGCAACCCACTTCCTTTAAGGCCTGGATAAGTTTTGGGACCTTGAGAATTCCCATCCAGTTAAACTACAGAGAACATAGACAATGAATTTATTCTGATTTTCTCGGAAGCTCAGTCTTTTCCAGTTAAGCCAATTCAAAGCAGTAAACAGTGGTATCTCCTAGATCTAAGGCTCAGAATTGGTCCGTGACTTCCTCATTAATGAAGCTTTTTCCATCATTAGCCGGGCACCAGATGAAACTCATCATCACACTGCAGAGCAGACGGTGCGGTAACCGAGGCATGGTGGGGTGGGGGAGTTGTGATATGTGGTGTGCCATGTGATTGGTGGTAGACTGAGTGCTGCTAATTGCGCTTTTACCCAAATGCAGACCTCTGCTCATTAATCACGCGCTGGGCTTACATTTGACAAGGCAATTTAAGAGAAATAAACAAACATGATCGCAATAACAAGAGGACTTAATTGAGCCCCCAATGCAGGACAAACATGTTACACAATGGGTAAAGGAAAAGGAGCAGGAAAACATGAAAGAGTGACCAGAGAGCAGGGAGACCCCTAATTGAGTAGAACAGCTGGCTCTATTCCACTGTTATTTGGCCATTTGAACTTCATTGTTCCTGTGTGTGATGGATACAGCTGGAGAAGGCTGAGATTGGGGGATGGAGAGGGGCCCATTTGTTCTGCAGGCTCTGAGATGAGGGGAGGATATATTTTCCTTTCATTCTCCATTGGAGGGCATTCACTAACTCTGTAAATAACTCCAATTAACTCCAGTCAAGGGGTGACATGCCCTGCTGCAGTCCATCATGTGCCTAGGTCTGGCTCACATTGGACATTATTGCAGTCAATAATTTCTTTGTATACTTAAGCAATAAGGTATGAGGTCGTGCTATGTTAAAACTAGGGATGCACCAATATTAAATCATTAATCATAGAAAGTAAGAAGAAATGTTTCTTAAGCACCAGCATCTTCTTCAGCATGTTAGAATGATTTCTGAAGGATAGTGTGACACTGAAGACTGATTTAATAGCTGCTGAAAATTCAGTTTTGTCACAGGAATAAATTAGTTTAAAATACATTAAAATAAATAATTTTATTTAAATTGTAATAATTATTCACAATATTACTGTTTTGACTATTTATGAGCAATTTAATGCCACTTTAATGAGCATAAGAGACTTGTCTTACTAACCCCAAACTTTTAAAGAAAAAAAAAAAACTCTTTCATTAATCAAACTTATTAAATGCCACCTTTCAACAAGAAGATATAGGCTAGTCCATGACAGGTAAACAACCAAATGGTATTTCCAATCAGCTTCCTGGAACTTTCTGTTTTATAATGGTCTTTTATAAGGATCCAACATCTTTTATATATAAGAAAAAAGACAAAACAAGAGCCTGAAAGATAATGCAATTATTACTTTGGAACAGAGAAATAATCTGATGCATAGTGAAAAGACTTTCTGACCAGAAACTATTGGAGAATGGGTAATTGTGCTCATCCACCAAACAAGCTAACCTATAATTAGTTTCTCCTAGGGAAGAAGAAATCGCTGAAGATTAACTTCTGCTTGCACAGAAAAAATAAGAGAGTTAACCTTTTAAAAGATGCTCTCTGCAATGTGCTTACTCAAGGTCAAAGACAACAAGGCATGCCGGTCTCTCAGTTCATCTACGTAGCAGTTTCAAATCCACAGCTCCGTTTCCATCAAGGTCTGCACTTTTACTTCAGCTTTTCATCACCAGCTCAGACGAAGTCTTGAGATAAAGCTACATCAGAGACCTTTTCCATCAAATCTGCTGCTGCGTTAGCAATGACATTCAGTCTGTTTCAGGACAGCGTTCAGTCCATGCATCATCCCGTGACGTTCCTGTTGCCCCCTGTACTGTAACATAAAGATCCTATTCTGTTTACTCACAGCAGACGGCAATGGACTCCAAAAAAGTCTGTTTCAACAACTAGAGCATTGTGTTTATCCATCGAACATCTGCACGGAGAACATAGTAGCTTGTGGTCAAGCACAAATTAAGGATGGTTATTCAGTATCCTGTGCTTTAAGGAAATAAAACATTTCAAACATCACATCATGGTGCTAACACCTAAATTGGTTTACAGGTGCTAGAGAAGTAGAGGTGCAAGCTGGGAAGAAAATTCACTTTTAGCACATTTGTAGAAAGCAAAAACGTCCCCAAATGTTCCGTAGCTGTTAGGCAGCTTTAAACCGAGCAAGCTGAGAAAGGAGATTTAAACAGACGGCTGCCACTTGTGAGCAAGTGCAGTATATTACCTTTCTCAGAGGGGAATTAGATCTCTTGAAGGGCTCTCAGCTTTAAAAAAAAAAAAAAGTTTTTGGATGTGATGAGGCTGGAAGAGGCAGAGTAAGGAATGGGGTTAATACACTGTCATTTCACAGTCAGTGTGAATGCAAAACAGCTCCATGGACCGTCCCCACTGTCTGTGGCCTGCTTGAGGCCAAACCTCAGAGATATTTTCTTCTGCGAGTTTGAGAACAGTGCATCTGAAGTCTCTATCTCTGTTGAAAGCAGACTCTCTGTCATCTGCTCACACCTCAAAGCCACAGGAACATTAAAACATCTGCCGATCTTCTCATGATGCCTGACGAATGAGAAGCAAGCACGTCAATGAGGCCAAGTCTGAAGCTTCAGAGAAGTTCGGCATGTACTGCATGGCTTCACGCTTCTCTCCACAATGCTTTCCATCTCTGTCACCAAAAAAGACACTGAGGAGATTAAAGCATGAGAGATCCAACACTGCAAGGCTTAAGATTGCCACCTCAGCCCCAGATACAACAAAGCTTGCCAATCTCGACTAGATTCAATACATCCGGCCTATTCATCTCTGTTCCAGACCACCGTTTTTTCCACTTCTTAATGTCAATACTAATAGATAGTAATGCATTTAGATCTTTCCAGTAAGAGGAGAAACTCAGAACCTCAGCAATCCTCTGATAATTATCAAACAGGGTTGACATTGCTAGAATACAGCACACAGTCTGAAGATGGGTGTCTGTATCATCACCATGACGATACTTTTTAATAGCTATTAAAAACTGTGCAGTTAATGAAACAAAGAAAGACCACATTCATTTTTTTCCCTACTGTTATATCAGTGGCTTTATGGTTAATTTTTCTTCTTTTTCTGTTGTTGTTGTTGTAATTTGCCCACAGCTGTGCAACAATGTAAACAAACACAGAAAAATAGTTACACAGATTTGGTGAATAATGAAATAGTGTGGTTTTAAAAAACAGGGTATAATTAAAAAGAAAATACTTAAAAGGGGTTAAAAAATAAAATGTTTTAAAACGTTTTACTTTTAATGTTTAAAAAACTTTTCAGTGCATATTTGTGGATTTGTGAATCACAATGACACCACAAAACTAGGCATTATAAGTTATTTAGGAACTATTTTGTCCTCCACAGACTGTCTAACGTTGATGCCAGAGATTATTATTCTATGAAGATGCCTGGCTGATGCCTGGCTACAGGCCGGGGACCAGCTTTTGTACTGATGTCTCCCTGCAGCCCCACTGCACTATGAATGAACTCTCCTTGCTTTTCCACATGGCTCTTTCTCCTGTTTCCCTCCTCTCTTACTGTAACTTAATGTATATGTATTAATATAATTTCCTATTAAATTATATATTCCAAATGGTAATATACTACTAATATACTATATACTACTAATATATATATATATTTATATTTATTATATTTTATTTTTTATTATCATTTATTATTTCCATTATAACTATTGCGCTCTAGATAAAAAAAAAACAATCTATGTGAGCCAGCCAGATGTTACTGTGGCAACATATTTAAATTAGCAGATTTTCAATGTGAGAAAACCAAACATTTCCGTTTACAAGCCACAAAAAATGTATACATGATCATCAATCATAAGAAACCCTGACAGCACAGCACTAACCTGACTATCGACAGTTCCATCAACTAGCACTGGGCCATCAAACCATCCTTATTGTTAAGCCCTGCACTCATCTCGATTTCTTGACCTTTTGTCTTCCCTCCCTTCCTCTCTGTAATCTGCAAAAGGACACATTTCTATCCCCCCTTTGTGTGGGACAGGGAACCAAAGGCTGGAAGGCAAAGTAGAGGATCTCTCCCCAGAGATTTAAGACACGAATGACACAGCAGATGTGTAGGAGCTGTCAGCCGATATCCCTGCTCCTGTCCAGAGTGAGAGTCACAGCTTCTGGATACGACAACATGCCAGGACGGCCTGTCAGTTGGTGTCCGCAGGCTAACAAATGCTGCTTTACCTTTCCATCAACCCACAAAAATTTCATTTCAATCATCTTCTCACCCCTGCAGAATCTGGTGAGACTGGGATCGAAAGCATTACTAAAATTAAACTCTTCTGCCAAAACCCGAGCCACAGTTGCCAATCAAAAGCACTGGGATATAAACCAACAGCTGAAACACTATCTGCTGGCAGTATCAAACGTCTTATGATACGTTTTCAAACTGTGCAGTATTTTCCCAAATAGTCAGTGACCTAAATGCAGTTTAATTGATGTGAGGCTACGCTCTAAACCAGATGCTAAGATTTTCTTCTGTGGTCAAGGGCCATGTTTCATGTCTGAAAAGCACAGGCTGACCCAGAGCTCTAATGGTCCTCAGGGAGAGGATTCTGCATGTGTCAGCTTATGCCCGAGACACACTTTCTCTGTTAATAATCTCTCTCGCTTTGTTCTCACCTCTGCGCAGAGTCTGCCCGGCCCACCAAGGGTTTAGTTTCAGAGAGGGTCAGTCTCTTTCATTAGGGCTGCTGTTCTTGATCAGAGTTGGATTTCCATGATAATTAGCCATGACTCAAACTGACACCAGAGGAAACCCAACGAACAGACCAGTCACACCTGACCTCTCCTATGTCTATGTCCATCCAACAGGACGTTCAAAGGGCAAAAGATCAGTGTCAAAAAGAAAGGCCGTACAAGTTGAGACTGACAACCGTGATAACTCTAAAAGATGATCTTAAAAACCATCTGCAATCATCTCAAGCATGATGCACAACAGTGAACAAAAGTGAAACGTCTGCTCTATTCCTTTAGTTTCACTTTGTAATGGACAAAACACTGACCAGACCATGTGTAAAATGGACCATAAGTGAAATATAAAAAGCATCCTACCTGTCTTGTGACTGTTCTTCATACATTCTCTCCTTGGCTTCCTTAAAGAGGCGGATTGCTCTTTTGGATTTCTTCATCAGGCTGTCGATGTACACTTTGAAATAGTCATTCTCACTTAGCTGAGTAAGTCTCTGGTTCTCTTCATATTTGCACAGAATCAGCCTCAGGTGCTGGTAAGTGTCAGGTAAAATATCCAGGATGTACGGAGGACTGTTCTTCAGCTGTAGTCTGGGGTTCTGACATAACCTCACCTAAAAAAAAATTTTCAATAATCAATTTATTAAAAAAAATTCAAAAGGTATGTGGTATTTCTGACAAATCTTTTATAAAATATAGTAATGATAGATGCATGGGAAATAAATCACATAAGATATAGTATAAATGTAAACATTAATATATAAATAATATTTTTTAAATCACAAAAGGACTACATATATAAAAAAATAAATACATGTTTTATTACTTTTTATATATACATGTTAAAAAAGGGCGCTCAAAATATACATTTCTGTGAGATATACAAGTTCCAATTTTATATTTTTGTTATATGTATGTGTGTGTGTGTAACAATATATATACATAGACACACATTTTTTAATGTTTTTGAAAGCGTGTCTTATGAAATAATAAATATTACATATTATATATTATATTATACACAAATTTTTATATAACAAATTGAAAAATCACAAATTACAAAGGACTGCATATATAAAATAGTGGAAAAATATTTTGTCTATTGATTATATATAAAATTATAATATACATAACTTGTGAGATAGATAGATAGATAGATAGATAGATAGATAGATAGATAGATAGATAGATAGATAAAGTTAACTGGGTGGATTTCAGCAACGAACAAACTTCTCGAGTTTGCCGCCAGACAGTAAACAGTTTGCTACAATGTATCAAACAAACGCTTCCAAACAACCGACTTCATGGAAAAGTCTCTCAGCGCGGGAGAGCAGAGGAAGCACTGTTGCGTCATCGGCAACATACTCGGGACACTTACTACTTTGTCCATGAGTTTCCATGTCTTCTCTACGGTCCGGCGGTCCGCGGCCGCCTGCTTGGGGGGTCCGACAGCGTCCTGGATGGCGTCAATAATGCCTAAAATACGGCCTTTCCGATTGTTAGGTGGGCGTCCACTGAGAGCAGTTGCCATTTTCTGCACACTGTAACACACAAACATGTTGCTGCTAAGGCAACAAAACACATGTGGCCAGATATGTGACAGTATAAATGTGCTGTACCAGCACCGAAAACCTTCGGTCTTTTATATCAGTCCAGCGTTTAGTACAAAGTCAAGACTAGTCAAGTGAAATTAAAATGCTTGAACTTTGTAACTAAGCAATAGCAACGCCATTATCCCATTTATTCCCACTGGTTACATTTGTGAACATTAAACCATGTATAATACAATATACAAATGCACCTATCATATACTGTACATGTAATGTGTATAGGGTCTAATAATAATTTATGAACCAAAATTTGTTTCATACAAATCACGGTCATTATCCATGTAAACATGTCAGTGGTCACTTTTGAATGAGTAACTGATTAAATCACATTCTAAAAGTTTTTACAAACTTTTTCAGAACAAAGCACGCAGTTTGTTTTTAGGTTGTCTATGCAGTAAAATACATGTCCCCAATTAACTGGGAATAATTTGGGATTAAACAGTTTAAAAACCACCCTGCAAAAAGGGTTACAGTGTTGCACTATTTAAAAGAGCATGAAACAAAATGCGTCTTAGCAAGAAATGTAACTTGATGTTCAAAACCATGACAACTCGTTAGCCAAAGCAAGGATCTTAAAGTCATTGTAAAATGCGGCAAATTGCTCTTTTGTATCGTCTATAAACTCCAGACTTACTGCGGCAAAAGGAAAACAGTTTAGCTGCCAAGACAGGGAATGTCAGAGTTCCTGAGTTGAAGCTTTAGGGAGGTCCCCACAACAAATACAACAAACGCAACAAAAACACAACGACAATGCCAGGAAACTGTTACATCTCTGCCCAGATGTTCAGAAACTTGAAGAGGCTTTTCCGTATCCTCACGCAGAAACCGCTAAAACGCAGTACAATCCCGTTTTTCTCGCTGTCTGATATGGTCGTGTCACTGCACGCTTCAAAATCAGTACTGGAACAAGAAGCAGCGAAAGCAACAGGGAGGAGCCGAGTGGGCGGAGCCGATGAAGCAATCGCTCTCAGGTGGCCAATCAGAAGGCGGGAACGTTCTCGGAGGTGATGGAGTCCTCCAATCGCCAATTAAAGTGGAGACTTTAACTGCATACTTAATATTTCCGCAAATGAGGAGGCAATGAAATCGTGCAAACGTTTTGTAGGTTGTTCCTATTATGCAAATTGTACATTCAGTCGTCTTCACTTTCTCCGATGGAAACAAGTATTATGGCAAGCCGGCTTAGCATTTATTCCTTCAAAATACCTAAATATTGTGCCATGTATGCTAATAATTTTTTATTACTAGTTCCTAATCCAATAGTGACTAGTATATATATTTTTTCACTAGTACTATTCAATAGATAATTGCACTTATTTTAATAGCAACTAACTTCAATTCAATTACTCATTAACTTATTCATTAGATACTAGCACTTATTTTTTTTATGCCATTGTTATTGATAATGATACTAGTGACAATGGAATAGATACTAGTATTTCATAAATAGCTACTACTAATACTAAAATGGATGCTAATAACTATAAAGTAAGTTCTAGTACCATACTATGCTTCGCGTCGGGCGGTTCTTTGCCTCCACGTCGTGCATTTAAAATCCTTTAACGCACGGCTAGCCATTGATTATCCCGCTTATTCCATAGTCATTTGCCAAGTTATAGACAAGTTAAAACTAGTATTGCTCTTTGCAGCACAATATTTGAATGAATGGGTAAAAATTACAGTTATTTTCGTCAGTTACGGCACGTTAGCGCTAGCATTCTGCCCGCTTCAAATCATACACAGAGATGAAATAGTGCGGTAAGACCACATTTATTTTAAAGGGGTCATATGATGCGATTTAAATTTTTCCTTTCTCTTTGGAGTGTTACAAGCTCTTGGTGCATAAAGAAGATCTGTAAAGTTGCAAAGACTAAAGTCTCAAATCCAAAGAGATATTCTTTATAAAAGTTAAGAGTCAGCCACGCCTACCTAAAACGGCTCGTTCTAACACGCCCCCACATATCTACGTCACTATTTGGGCGGCGTTATGCAACTCTTCCCACATCTTCACGCAAAGAAAGAAGGCGTAACTTTTATTCTCGCTGTAGTATTGTTGCCGCCGCCGCCATGTCGTGAAGGCGCTGTGTGTTTCGTTGTGAAAGCGAAACTACTTTGTTTGGCCTTCCAAAAGAGGAC
>NW_015546055.1:920446-933314 GCF_001515605.1 Sinocyclocheilus anshuiensis | reverse complement strand
GTCGCTGAGGAAATACTTCAACTTCGCGCTGTCGATCGCCGGATCGGCTTTCATCGTGGATGAAGCGGAGTCCAGCCTGGGGTCGTCACATGTGGTTGCCACAAGCCCGCCGGCCGCTCCTTAGTCGAATCCACCGGCCACGCCGTTCTCAAGTCCGCCAGCCTAGAGAGAGAGAGAGAGAGAGAGATGACAGTTGTGTGTACCTGCGTCTGCACGTCTCTCTGTACAAACAATTACTTCAAAAACAGCAAAAATGTAGCGATCTAATATCTAGGCTATTTTATTAATGAAAATCACGGGGAAGTGTTGACAACAAGTTCGTGTTTGTGTGCGGTGCAATCAGCAATCTCTGACCTCTCTCTCGCTCTCTCGCTCTCTCTCTCTCTCTCTCTCTCTCTCTCTCTCTGTGTGTGTGTGTGTGCGCAAGTGATGCATGTTGGTTAGTGTGCATCAATTAAAGCAGCGCATTAATATAGAACGGTGATTAAACTGACTTGGAACTACCTGTGCATTAAACGGTTTTACTGCATACCTGCCAGCCAATCAGAATCCAGTATTCAGACAGACCATGGAATAAACTAGAATAAGAAGTAACTGGAATATTACTAAGTTGAAATTTCAATTGCAAAAGTTTGTGATTTGTTGCTAGTAACATTAGAATTGTTGAATTGGGAAAGTGACAAGTAGCAATGGAATAAGTACTAGAATCTAATGAATAATTTAACAAAATAAGTAGGCTAGGCTACTACTGATGTAAAAATAGATATATGACTATACTAGTTAGTTTAAAATAATAGATGTTAAATTGGCTTTCCACAGGTTCTGTTGTTTAGCTGCCCTATATCCACGTGGGCCATTGGCGGAACATTTTGTCTCGATCGTTTAATAAGGAATGTCTTGCTCTTCCTCTTCTGCATATTCTGTCTTAGTCACCCTCAGTTCATCTTTCTCATGTTTGTATTCTTAGCTGGATATTCACAGTCATAGAAAACCTGGAAATATCTGGGATTTCAACATTTTGATTTCTAGGCCTGGAAAACTTAATTCATCCAGAGTTTTGTATGTTAAGGCTTGTTCTGTTTGTGAACGATTCATAATTTTGAAAGGATTCTTTGATAGAAAAGCACTTGACAGTATTTCATCATAATGTCTGGCTTTCGATTTATGATCTTATTTTCAGGTACATCATGTCATATTTTGTAAATATAAACAATATAAGGCCTTTCCAACAACCAGCAATCTTTTAGATTGGTATTTCACCCATCCCACCCAGACCAGCTACATATGCATTTCATATTCTACTCTTTAATTGACTATACACTGAACTCACTGTTAAATCTTACAGTTACAGTACAAGAATGAGTGATTCTCTACAGAACCTCTGTGAAATATGGAACTGTGAGGTCAAACCGCTACAAAAAAACATGGTATAAGCACTCAAAAGGGAAACAGGAAGTAGCAAAAACAATGAAACATCTTTGCACCTGAAGGCACAACAGAATATGCAGACACTACAGAGTAGACTGGTTTATTCAGAGATGAACACAATCTGATAAAGGAATCAGTAAAGGAGATCAGAAATTTAAGACATGACTCATTTAACTGAGAATCGGTGCAGGACTTTAATGTATCCAGAAAATGCTCAGACATGTCTGGAGTGAATGCAGCTATTTATGTGGTTAGTACATAACCCTTCTACGTTGTCAGAAAATCACAGAGAATAAGCAGTTGCTTTCAAAGAATGAAAGAAGATTTTATATCGTCCTGGCTTGTATATACTGTCTGATGGCAAATTTGAAATTTTAAACTTGCCCCTATCTGCAGCAAAGCACCATGGATGATGTTTGTAATGAGAATGGAGGTCCCTGGGGCCATGACCAAGAGGTCACATGATACAGCGCAGCACTTATTAAAGCACAACGCTCTCAGTTCCACTTCCATGACATTACACACACACACACAGAGACACAGGATATGTGATCCAATATCTCCAGGGCATATCTTTCTCCAAAGAAAGGAGAGCAGATAGAGAAAAAGTTGCACAAGATGAACAATCATATTATTACAGGGGCTGATGTTGATACACACACACACACACACACACATATGAAAATTAATAAATTCATATACTTTTAATAAATAATTCAAACTCACCATCTCAGTACGTCACAACAGGATGTAAAGCGATTGTCAAGTTATGCTTGAAAGGTCAGCATAACTGATTTCCTCTCAAAAGTATCAGACGGTCAGCATAATATCTTGCTTCTCTGTTAGAATGTGACCCTGCTTTCGATTTCCCTTTTCCTGACCTGTGGAGGTCAAGTATGTGATAATAGTTTGGAGGGGAGGAGGCAAAAGAGCCCAGAGTGAGTGTTTCTGGCCAGTCAATAACCCCCAGCATTAACTTAAACCATAAATAAAAACATACAAACAAAAAGTAATGATCAGTTAAGTAACAGATCACAAATTGCATCTGTCTCAACCAAAAAAATTACGTACATTGCGACATGTAGCAAAGTGGCTTTGGCACAATACGCTGACTGAAGTGATGAAAAATATCATCGGCATGTCTCTGAGTCATTATTTTTCTGCTATGACTAAACACACTTCAGTATTTCAGAGCGAGCTGTCTTTCAGGATGTCTGCGGCCTGTTAACAGTGTGCGAAACGTGACAGTCACAGATTGCACTCAACAGGATTCACAATCAAGGTGTGGAGGTTCACAGTGAAATGTCAGGATTATCAGGATTGGTATGTTGCTCATTGTTTTGATAACAATATTGTTTTTGGCAACAGGGCGCAGTGATGTCATTAAGTATTGCAAAATAATTCCCTGGTTATTTGCTCAGATGTAAAATGATGAAACTATGTTGCCATAAAACATAAGAATTTCATCTGCTTTCTATACAGGAAGTCTTATAGCATTGAGTTATCATGTGTGCCAGTGCATGTTCAGACCTTATGTAAAAGGCCTTATTGTGTGTTCAGACCTTATGTAAAGATGCCTATACATATTTAAAACGTTATAAACCAGAATCTAGCATCCACTTACTGTTGTGCGCGCTATCATGAGAGAGTGGCATTGCAGCGGAGTTCATCTCAACCAATGTAGTTAACTAATGTTAATAAATTAAATTTTATTGTAAAGTGTTAATCTGATTTGTATCTGGTCCAAGCCAATTCAGACTGGTTTTGATGATTGAGAAACTACAATATCAACTGGCCTGCAGCAAAACTTAACAGATTAAGGTCCAGCTGGTTTTTGGAACCTGATAGATGGCTTTGTACTGGTCTAAGATGGTCTACCAGCCCAGTCAGGTCCCTGCCAGCTGGCATTTCAAATCTAAACTATGTTGAACCAGCTTGGACCAGCTGCAATGTTCTAAATCACTAAAGCTGGATTTTCCAACAGGGCATTCGAATTTTGACTTGAACAGCCAGGATACTGGCTTCAAAAACCTCTCTTCTGATTCCCATGGTTGGACATAAAGTTTAGCAGTTTGTTCTGGTAATTGTATAGTAAACATTGAAAACTTCGGCAAACAAACACAAATATCCGGCCCCGACAGTCCAAGGCCTGCCGGGACAGGAGATTGTTACCCGCTATTTTTCTCTGACAATAGAGTTTCCTGAGGCTGCAACCAATAGCTATGCTAAAATTAACTTTACATTAATGTTAGGCACACAGATTTAATATAAAACATAAAATAACCATTGATATTCATGTAACCTTTCAGCAGTTTTGGTCTGAACAGTGTCTTTTCTCTGAAATATCTTTCTGTCATTCTTCTTGGTTTGTATCAGGCTGTGTATCCACAGCGATGCCCATGGCAACAGAGCTATATAAAGATTCATGAAAGGTTGTGGCGCTCAGATAAGACATAGGAGTTCTGTCAGAGAGGAAACAGCTAAAGATGAGAAACAATCCAGTCAACCAGAAAACCACACAACCTCTAATCTGTACTGCAGCTGGTCTTTGGGCTACTTTGTACCAAACTTGTTCACCCGCACACACACACAAACAGATATGTGCACGTAGACACAGGCCTCGCTCTGTGGCCTCGCAATGAGGTCGCATAACTGCACCATCATTGCCATCGTCATTATAGTCATCTTCATCATCATGTCCTGTCTTCAGTTTCAAGCCCTGATTCATGTCTTCTTAAAGAAACAATTCAGCTAAAAAAAAAAATAATGTACTCACCCTCATATGACTTTCTTTTGTCTGTGGAACATAAAAGGAGAGTTTTGAAGGATTGTGCTAGTCGCTTGTTTAATTACAATTATAATAAAGGCTTTTAAGCTTCAAAAAGGACACAAAAACACTGCAAAACTATAATTAAAATGGTCTGTACTCTACATTTCAAGTCTTCTGAAGCCATAGGAAAACTTTGTGTGAGGAACAGACTGAAATTCAAATAAAAAAACACAGTCTGATTGAACATACTTACTAGTAATCCAGCCTCTATGGGGCGACAGTTACTTTCAAATGTCTGTGTTAATAAACCGGACGTGTTATTGTTCAGGTAAGTGAATAAACTTTGGAGCATCCGAAGTCACCTCCTGTCTGAGTACATACTTACATTTGATGATGAACGAACTTTGAGATTTTTCAAAGGTATGTTCTATATAGTATGAATGTGTGTATTATGAATTAAATCTGGATGTACTACATCTGCCATATTGTCATTGTGATGCTTCACTGCCATTCACAACTCCTCTTCTATGGCCTCATGGGATAGGAAAGTGTCCACTGGATGCACACTTCAGAATCCCGGCAGAAGATGTATAGGTCATCTGGGTACTTTTCACTTATTGTTTTATGAATAGTGTGAATTCAGACACACTATTCTTTTCACATGCTGTTTTTTTTTTTTTATTCAGATGCAGAGATTGGCATAAACTAACCCGTTTCTCATCAAACTGTTGCTCCACCATGACAGTAGTTGACCTAAAAAGTTTATAGTGTAAAACTGAGTTTAGAGTGGGCATACCTGTTTTCTAACTAATGGCAATCTTTTTTTTTTTTTTGCAATTTAATTAAAAAAGTTCTCCACTGGTTTCAGCCTGTAAAATCTTTATTTTTAAAAAGTGACAATATCAGACATGGTGCCACACTAACCATAACTCCTTCGCTGCATTCTGAGCTCCAGATATTTTTCTCCTGAGTTTCCCAAACTGAACGTTTGACCAGGACAGGAAGTGGCAATGACGTTGTTAGGACGCGTGGGCTGCAGACCCTTACATCACTCGCGTAATATTTATGCCACTCTTCTCCTGAAATCACAGAAACGCAGAGAACCAGAAGAATGCGAACACTCAGGAAATGGCATCTGTGAAGAGGAGGAGGAGAAGGAGGAGGAGGGCCTGCTGTGCTCCATCGTCCTTAAAAGGAAGCAGCACTCCATTCCCAAACACAGAGCTCCGGATCCTCTGTTGTGAAATGTGACACCCTCGCAGTCTGTGCTCCACAAGACACAGCTCCACTTTACCGATTCCAGACTGGACTCTGGGATAAATCTAGAATGTGTTCCAGAAATTGTCACTAGTTGAAGGACTAGTTAAGAGCCAAAGATTTAAGTCTAAATAAAGTTGTATGTAGTAAAAATATTGTTTTTGTACTTTCGAAGAATATAGATGTGGCTATAGTTTGATTTTAATTGAAGTTTGATGTTAGCTATTGCTAAGCTAACAACACAATATTACAATAAGCACAAAATAACACATAGCACAAACAAATATTGGGTAAAATAGGCAATTGCCATATTCATGAATGAAAAAACATTGGTTTTTAAGTGGGTTCTTGTCAGTAGGGAAGATCTAATACTTTTTAACAACTTCTAACACCAAATATGAGCAATAGTAATAGCAATGCTTGCTCTACTTAGCAGTTCTGTTATTAACTAAAACTATTTAAAAAAACTTTAACTGAAATAAAGCTGAAATGAAAATAAATATATATCTAAATATCTAAATAACGATTAGATAACTATAATAAAATAAGTTAAAGAACTAAAATTACAAAAACTTAAACTGAAGAAAAAATTAATTCAAGCTAAATAGAAATAAAAAGAACTTGTAAAAATTACAAAAGCACATAGCATAATAACTGAAACCTACTCTGAAATAAAATATATTAAAACTAAAAATAGAAACATTTTTTTTTTATAAAATTCACAAAATCACATACCAAAATTACTAAAACTTAAAATTTGAAACTAAACTGAAAATATAAAAATAAAAGCTCATTAAAAATGTTATAAATACTACAATATTATATAAATAAAACTAAAATAACACTAATACAAAAACATGTCAACGTACAAAGCAGACCATATTTACATATTTAGACTAATGACCGAGAGAGAGGTTCTTTAACTCAGTAATAGCATTGTGTGATTAAAATATCAAATTATAATGTGTCTATAATGTGTACGCTCTACATTTTGAGTTTCAGGTCACTGCGTGTGCAGACTCGAGTCATTGTGCCTGTGACAGACAGATAAAGGTGCATTGTGTTTTGTTTCAGTCACTGTGTGGTCTCAGCACTCACAGCTGTGGCTGCATAACAGAACGCTTCCTTTAGTGTTACTTGTTGTTGAAATTAAGTGTAGATGCGTGATTTTTTTACCATCTTACCCAGACCACCATGACAGTCTAATCAGATTCACTGCAACTCTCAACATGTTTGGTACTTCAACTTATTTTATTTCAGTTAGTTGCTATTTTAAATTGTCATTGAACTTGAATTACAATTTTTTATTTAATATGTATATTTCAACTTCTTTTCAATTAATCTAAAAAAAGTTTTAGACACTAAAAACAAAAACACTCATACATTCTTTTCACTCATGCTCATGTGTTTTGTGAACATATGTCATTTAATAACTTCATTTTTACTTCTAAAATATGCAAACTAAAATCTAAATAAAATAAAATCTAATGTAAAATTAGAAATATCGTAAACACATGATCCCAAATGACTAAGCAAAGTCATATTACCCATTGACAAACTCAGAAAGATGGCGGAAATCTACTTGGGAACTGCCTTAAAGGGGTCATGAACTGAGAAATCAATCTTTTGACATATAACAGGTCAATGTACTATAAAAACGTCCTCTATGTTTCAAAACTCAAAACTTTTTTCGTTAGTTTAAAAACAGCTTTTATTGAAACCAAGCTCAGAAAACGACTTGTTTTGGAACGTGCCACTTTATGACATAATAGTGTGGCTAAGCACCGCCTCCGCAGGAGAAGATCAACGCCTGCTGCTACATCACTTCCTGTTTAGCCGCACGCACCGATACACACTTATAGTAGGAGGTGAAATACTAGACGCAAGAGTCTGAGAGTGGATCCAAGAGTAATGCCGCAACACATAAGTGTGAGTAAACGTGCTTTTACCACTATTGCATTGTCTGTTCCAGACCGTTTTGATATACTGAGTATTTATACGTTTTTAACTCAAATGACCCATGTTGTTTTCACAGTACGTCACAGCAGCGTCCATCTGTGCCCCGCCTATAGGCTCAAAAACAGGATATAAAATAGCCCATTACTTCTAAATTATATTGGTTTTTTATGTAAAATCACACTAACATTATAAGTGAACCTCAGAGAACATTATAAAATAATAAAAAATGCAGTTCATGACCCATTCAAAACAACAGAAAAATAATACAGTATATCAGAGATGTGATTTAAATACAAGCCAGATGCTTCCATTTTAATATCAGATGACTAAATTTAGTTGAGCAAGTGCCAGTGATTTGAACACATAACAATTTCCTCAAACAACTGATGAAACCTGTTGAAATAACCACATCTACCCTTTATACAAAGAGATACTTTAAATAAATCTGGGAAGGAGGGGAGAGCTTGAAGGCACGGAGTATGTGCACAAACCATTATTTCTTTGTGCCTTTTCAAAGAAAAAGGAAGAAGGATGTGGACCTTAAAATCTTTATTTCTCTGTTTTAGAAAATAGTCATGCTTATTGAATTTGCCCGTAGACATTCATTCACACAGCACAAAGCAAACAGCTGAAACGGAAGCATGCAAACTGAGGCCGTGTGTTTTGTAACACGATGTGACAGGGTTTGATTGTTCTAGTTATATAAATAGCCGCTTCAGTTGACATTTTTTGGTCAAGCTGAGGTAAGTGCATAGGCCAGGTTCAACGACAAGCATATCGGACCTAATTCCTCTAAAACAAGGCCCACTCAACAGGTCTCCGCACAGAGCCACAGTTGTGTACAAAGCAGTGATGTTCAACCCTCAGGAAAAAAGAGCAGACGAATGTCTCCTTGTGTTCAAATTACATAGTAACACGTGCTGTAATTTTCAACTCCTCTTCAAAACCAAAGCAATACCTTTCACAGTCAGGCTAGCTTTAGCTTTTAGCCTTCATGCTACATACTCAGCGCATAACGCCCATCAGCTAAGTTCCAGAAGACTGTTTAAACATCAAGGATTAAGTTCAAACCTCAGCATGGGAAATGCAGCAAACCCGCAGCTGGCTGCCGGAGATGGGATATTAATATTGAAACTGTCAAAGATAATAAGGTTGTTGTGGAGGCCAAGCGTTCTATCTAGCCTGTCATTGAGGAAATTATAGTTTATTCAAGTATATTTAAGGAGTGATTACTGTACTGGATTACACCAAAATTATGTGGGTCACATGTGTGTGTATTAGCCATGTTATCTCATCTGCTACACTTCCACGTTTGTGGGAATGGCAGAGGCTAAGTGTAGGATGACGGCTTCATCTGAGGAGAGCTCCTTCTTCACACCAGTCGAAGCTCAAATATTCTGTCTTCACCCACACAGATCACAGATGGATTAAACCCACAGACCTGCCGGGGACCAGACCAGACCAGATGAGCTGCAGTACCTTCGTATTTACTAGACCTGCAGCATTAAAAAAAAAATACAGCTGCATCCGAAATAGCATACTCTCTGAGTAGGTATTCAGTAAGTAAGTAGGTATTCTGAGTTTGTCAATGGGTAATATGACTTTGCTTAGTCATTCGGGATCATGTGTTTACGATATTATTTTATTTATATTTTAATTTGCATATTTTAGACGTAAAAATTAATTACTTTTCATTAATTAAGTAATTACTTGTCAACCGTTCTAAAAGTATGTTCTATATGAATGTGTAGTATGAATATAATATGGTACAACATTCACTACATCAGTTGCAGCGCTTTACTACACCCTAAAAAATGCTGGGTTAAATACAACCCAATTGCTGGGTTTGTCCCTATTTTACCCAGCACTGGGTTGTATTTAACCCAGCATTTTTTAGGGTGTACCATTCACAAATCCTCTCTCATGACCTCATGGGATAGTAAAGGGTCCATTGTATGTGTACTTCAGAATCTCGCTGGAAATACTAGGTCATCCACGTACTTTTTGCCTTTTGTTTTATAAATACTGAATTCAGACTGTTCTGTTCTGTTCACATACTGTTTTTCGGCTATTATATTGTACAGAAATATGCGATTTCAGATGCAACCTACACACTGTTTTATGTTAAAAACAATGTTGAACACTTTTGCATTGGATTTTTTTTTTTTATTAACTAACAATGCACAACATATCTGTACCATATCAATTATCAACAAAATTAGAGATTTAAAAAAAAAAGCCCAATTTTTACATTTAGATTACTTTCGCCATCATCTAATGCTCACTTGTACTTAATCTTTAAAAATACCAATAATTACAACTAATAACATTGTTGCATCAATCTGTGATATTTTTGGTCTGTGATATATTTTAGTCTATATATACTACCTTTCAAAAGTTTAGGGTCAAGATTTTTATTTATTTATTTTATTTTATTTTATTTATTTATTGAAAGGAAGAAATAAATTATTTTTCAGCAATTAAGTTGATCAAAAGTGACAGGAAAAACCTTTACATTGTTACAAAAAAACTCAAATATTATTTAATATAACATTAAATATAATATAAAATTATATATAATTATATATGTGTGTGCGTGTGTGTGTGTAATTAAATAATATTAAATAAACTTTGTTATTTTGAACTTTCTATTCATCAAAGAATCCTGAAACAAATGTATCATGGTTCCCACAAAAATATTAAGCAGCACAACAGTTTTCAACATTGATCATAATAAATGTTTCTTGAGCACCAAATCAGCATATCACAATGATTTCA
Source organism: Sinocyclocheilus anshuiensis (assembly GCF_001515605.1). Lineage (NCBI taxonomy): Eukaryota > Metazoa > Chordata > Actinopteri > Cypriniformes > Cyprinidae > Sinocyclocheilus > Sinocyclocheilus anshuiensis. Next base: position 923,122 of record NW_015546055.1, on the reverse strand, counting down.
GAAGGATCATGTGACTGGAATAATGCCAACTGAAAATCAGCTTTGCCATCACAGGAATGAATTTCTATATATTAAAATAGAAAACCGTTATTTTAAAGGGTAATTGTTATGTAACGGGATAGGAAGGAGTGCGAAGGAGACAAGGAGACTTCCAAAATGCAGTCTTTAATAAATCCACAGGAGAAATGCAAATGCATCCACTAACATGTAGCGTCTGGACCAATCAAACACACAATATATATTTTGTTAGCTATATTTAACAAATACTCTGTAACACCCCTCAGTTAACAAGCCATACGAGGACCTATGGACCCTTCCCCCGAAATGCGTAACACCCTAGGAAAGCCGAACAGGCCCCTGGTCCCCATGACAACTAATGCTGATACCACTGGTTTTATGACCCCGAGGAATGTGAGCAGAGAGAAAATCACTGCATGTTCCATAGCAAGAGGCACAATGCACAGTAGAAATGGAATTTTCTACTAATTAATTCTGGACAAAGAGAACAGAGACACACAGAGTATATATATATATATATATATATATATATATATAGCCTACTAAAACAAATGAGGGAGCTAAATGAAATGTGATAAACAGGGCACAGGTGAATCAGAAAGACATGACTAATTAAACAGATTGGGGAGAATTACGTTACAGGGACTGAACCAAAAACACAATGAAACACAGGAGACGGACCATACATGTAACAGTAATAATATTTAACAATATTTCTGTTTTTACTGTAGTTTTAGACATATAAAAACATGCAGTTTTGGTGAGCGTAAGAGACTTCTTTCAAAAACATTCAAAAATGTTACTGACCCCAAACTTTTAAACGGTAAATGTTGCTAAACGGACATCTTTGCCCGTCACAGCACATCGCACTGGACAAATATCTTGAGTGTTACATTTGCAACAGTGTATGAAAATTAATGCCCCATTTAAATGCACCTTCTGTTCAGTTCTGTTGTGCTCTGTCTGTTTTGAAAGCAAGAACATGTCCTGTGATGGGCCCCATCCGTGCCCAGAGCATGCCAACATCATAATCCGTCCCTGATCCACACATGTTGACTTACTCTATAATCAAGTCAAGTCAAGTCTGCTTTATTGTCAATTCTTCCACATGTACAGCACATACACACAGAGAATTGAAATTGCGTTACTCTCAGACCCTTGGTGCATACAGATAACACTAACAGTAGAACATAAATACAGATATACAGATTAAATATAAAATACAACTATACAAATATACAAATAAGGTAAAATGTAAAAAAAAAAATATATATATAAAAAAAAGAAATATATATATAAAGCAGCACACGGCACATGGCAGATAGAGTGCAAACCAGTGAACGCCACTGGTAAACAACAATATCCAAGCGCTACCAAAATCACTCATTCTTCTGTTCTCAACAGCTACTGTGTCCACAGAAAGAACTCCCTCGATTGAACCCTAAAGGTACACAGCCTTTGACAGAGGCTGAACAAGAATTCCCAGAGCCTCTTGGCAACAGTGGTGACAGTCGAGTGGGATGGTGATTAATGTAGAACGTGAATAACTAGAGAGAATAAGCACCTTTCCAGCCGAGAGCAATCTTGGCATGCCGAGAATGCGTGGGCTTTGTTTGGATTAAATGCAGAGTGCAGAGAGTTTTTGGGAACTCTGGGTGGTGACAAACTCTTGACTATAAAGTATCCAAGGGGCTCTCAAAACAAAACCCACTCATTTCATTAGCCTTTTTTCATGGGTGTGATGTTGTTCCTCAGTAAATTGCCCATAGCTTTTGGCCACAGACATAGCTTCTTCGATTCGAATGAAAATCAAGTAAAAATCAGTTACGTAGTCTGAACTCTGTGAACTTAATGACTGCATTGAACTTTAATTTGTGGAATAATTACACTTTGTATGGTAAATAAAATAATTTTGTATATTACGCAGTATGAATCAAGGCCACTGTTATGTAAAACGCCACTGGTAATATTTCCACTACTTTTTGCAAATTCTCCTCAGTGATGAACACAGTTTTTCCAAACTAAACTCAAATTTATTTTGTATTCCTACAGTTTCCATGAACAAAAAATGCTTTCATTTGGTTAATAATTATTATAAATAATAATAATAATAATTTTTCATAACATGAATAAACAATAAAAATTAGTTACATTAATTCTTCTTATTTAATGACTTTCTAAATAATTAACAAACTAAATAAATAATAATTAGTGCTGTCAAACGATTAATATATACACAGCACATATTATGTAAACAAAAACTTTTATTTTGGATGTGATTAATCGCGATTAAACGTTTGACAGCACTAAAATAATATATTATAATATAATAATATATTAGAAATATATTATAATTCTGAAATAAAATTTAATGGTTGCCACTTTTCAGTTGTTCAACTGAAGCCAAGGACTACGGAGTTTTTGTTACACTGCTCTGCAATCTGTCCTCAGACACTTTAGCAGACAAGCCTAATAATCCATGTGTCACAAAGCAAGGCCAGACACAACAGGTAAGTGCAAATCAGGATGGTTTATTGACTGGGTAAGGGGATGACTGGAATAGATGTGTTCAAGGCAGGTGAGTGTCAACACAGTGAATGGTTCCAGGGTGCTTATCTGAGTTCTGATGGTGAGGATCGGATGCCGGTTACGTTGGAA
>NW_015546055.1:913397-916333 GCF_001515605.1 Sinocyclocheilus anshuiensis | reverse complement strand
GAGTGCAGAGAGTGCAGAGAGTTTTTGGGAACTCTGGGTGGTGACAAACTCTTGACTATAAAGTATCCAAAAAACAAAACAAACAAAACCCACTCATTTCATTAGCCTTTTTTCATGGGTGTGATGTTGTTCCTCAGTAAATTGCCCATAGCTTTTGGCCACAGACATAGCTTCTTCGATTCGAATGAAAATCAAGTAAAAATCAGTTACGTAGTCTGAACTCTGTGAACTTAATGACTGCATTGAACTTTAATTTGTGGAATAATTACACTTTGTATGGTAAATAAAATAATTTTGTATATTACGCAGTATGAATCAAGGCCACTGTTATGTAAAACGCCACTGGTAATATTTCCACTACTTTTTGCAAATTCTCCTCAGTGATGAACACAGTTTTTCCAAACTAAACTCAAATTTATTTTGTATTCCTACAGTTTCCATGAACAAAAAATGCTTTCATTTGGTTAATAATTATTATAAATAATAATAATAATTTTTCATAACATGAATAAACAATAAAAATTAGTTACATTAATTCTTCTTATTTAATGACTTTCTAAATAATTAACAAACTAAATAAATAATAATTAGTGCTGTCAAACGATTAATATATACACAGCACATATTATGTAAACAAAAACTTTTATTTTGGATGTGATTAATCGCGATTAAACGTTTGACAGCACTAAAATAATATATTATAATATAATAATATATTAGAAATATATTATAATTCTGAAATAAAATTTAATGGTTGCCACTTTTCAGTTGTTCAACTGAAGCCAAGGACTACGGAGTTTTTGTTACACTGCTCTGCAATCTGTCCTCAGACACTTTAGCAGACAAGCCTAATAATCCATGTGTCACAAAGCAAGGCCTTATCTGAGTTCTGATGGTGAGGATCGGATGCCGGTTACGTTGGAGATCGTGGAACAGTTTCCAAGGAGTCGTTGGAGGATCGTGGGAGGAACAGCAGGTAATTCGTTCTAGGAGAATTTGGCAGAGAGAGTCCAGAGAAGTTCGTAGGAGTGAACGGTAGACCGGACAGTGAGTGACTGTGCTGTGTGTGTATTTGTAGTGTGGCTTGATTGGTGACAGCAGATGCGGGTGATCAGAACTCAGGTGACTGTGATCGTGTAATTATCCTGGATGGTGACTGAAGTGACTGTGATGAATCCCTGACACCATGACACAAAAGAAAGAAATATTTACAATTGAAGAGGAGTAATGCAATGCAATTATGGCCAAAATTGTGTTAAGTTCAAAGGTGCTTCCTAACAGCAGAGTATCCTGGTACCATATGCAAGTGATTCCCACTTGGCAAATGAAAGGCCATTTCGCTCCAACAATGTGTTGTAAAATCTAAAGCTCTTTACCACAACTTATCCTTTACTGGTTCTACAAAGCTTCCCTCTATCATGATGAGTGTGAACACTTGCCACAGCGAAACCCACTCCTCTTTTGCATTTGAGATGCTCTCTGCTTCTCCATTTGAAGGGTAGTAAAATGTGTGACAAGGAGATGAAGCGGTAGAATTATGGTCTTTGACAGAAGACACTTTACATTAATGAGGTCATTAGCAACTAAAAGGCTCATTCAGAATTTCAGCAGATCTCTACTTTAAGATTAAACTATGACCTTGCTGCTGTAAGTAAGATCTGACCAAAATGACTCTGTAGTAAGAAACAAACACTTTACAATAAGGTTCTCTATGTTAAGTAAGGGTTAAAGTACATTTAGCAGGTTGTTATCACAAAATAAACTCCACCTGGGTGATCAGAGGCCTGTTTCAGAGAGGAAGTTAAGTGAAATCTTTGAGTATGTTAACCCTGAAATGAGGGAAACTCTGGGTTTTACATTTCAGAATGGGAGGTATGTCAAACCCGAGAAAGCAGGGTAAATCAAGCCCATTTTTGAAAAAGAGGTAACTTATACTCCGAATCAGTTACTGTGGTAACTTACTCTGTGAACCTAACCTGATCGGGAGCAGGTTTTCTTCAGTAAATCCAGTGTTTCTTTAGGTCTCCTCACCCTTTTTAAAGCATAAGCGATGTTTAAATACCTCCTTCATTCATTCATGCTGCAAAAATACTTTATTGAGTATTATGGAATCTATATTAAGTGCATTTTACTTAAAACAAGAAAAATAATCTTAATGCAAATGGAAACAAGATAATTTTTCTTACCCCATTGGCAGATAATTTGCAAAATGAGAAAAATACACTTAAAAGACTAAATGCCGTATGTCATTTTTCTTATGTAGAAAATGCATCTTGATTTAAGAATCTTTAGATATTTTGACTGGAAACAACAAGACAAAAATGCTAAGAAAGCGCATTCATTCATTGCACATATTTTCATCACGCAGACACAGTGACAAAAACGGCATGTCCTTCTATACAGGTTCCTGTAGATAAAGAGGCTGCATTAATTCGTAGGGAGTTCGTAGGACATTTACATCGGGAGAGGATTATTTTGATTTTTTTGTCATATCCACATGCATATTTATTTGAGCGGTACCATTTTGGATGCCAGATGGAAGGGTAGTTTGAGATATATGCCATAACCACCACCACAGCTGTTAAATTTATTTGGTCATCTTTATTTCCTACAGATACAAAAGCAACAGTTATTCTTTTTCCTGTTGGATTTTAATATTCTTCCAGTACTTTGTATTGTGGCCATCCTCTTCATCTGTTCTACATTATTTTTGCGAGCCTTCTTGCTGTTGGCGGAGTAGAATTCAAATGTTGATTTCCTTACTCTAATTAAGAAATGCAACCGTTTGGATTAGAGAACGTCTCGGTTACATATGGTAACCCTCGTTCCCTGAAGGAGGGAACGGAGACGTCACGTCGGATGACCGATGAATTGGGATCTCGCTTAGAGAGACCAATCTACTTCGAGTGTAAACTAAACGAGCCAATGCACATTGG
>NW_015546055.1:907424-908056 GCF_001515605.1 Sinocyclocheilus anshuiensis | reverse complement strand
GCCTACTTATACTCACGCTGTGATCAGCGGCAGCTGGATGCAATAATCGCATGCCAATGTGCATTGGCTCGTTTAGTTTACACTCGAAGTAGATTGGTCTCTCTAAGCGAGATCCCAATTTCGTCGGTCATCCGACGTGACGTCGAGAGTGACCGACTGAAAGGGAACATTTAATTATGTGAAAAGAGCATTAGACTATGTGGGAAAAGCTGCTGCACATTGAAACAGTCACTGAATGATATGTATTTAATATGTCAAATGTTTGTAAAGTCATGTAGCCTACACGCATGAACCTTTTATGCTTAAAGCTCTGATTGAATTATGTTTTTATACTTCATGTTTAGCTGTTTTTTTTTCTTTTTTCTCTTCGTTCTGGGAGTTTTTACCTTATTATAACAGTACAGTGATTAAGAATTAAAGTTATATTGACTCGGAAGTATGCGGATGTTTTTTTTTTCGGGTGCTGTTGCCATGGTAATTCATCATTTCGGAGCTTCATTGATTATGACTTTTCATAGTCATGGTGTGGGTGCTAAACTCACAGTCAACCTACTCAAGAGTTGACTAATGGCGCTTTTCCACTGCATGGTACGGCACGGTACGGCGCGGTACGGTTCACTTTTGCGGGGGTT
>NW_015546055.1:896550-907330 GCF_001515605.1 Sinocyclocheilus anshuiensis | reverse complement strand
CGACGTGGAATGAAAAAGTTTTTCAGGAGTCGCGGCAGTAGAGGTGGCGCAACTAATGACATGTGAATAATCCCGCCCACTCTAAAGCGATACTAAACTGCAGTGGAAACGCAAACCGAGCCGAACCGAGCCGTGCCGTACCGTACTGAGCCGTACCGAGCCGAGTCGTACCACGCAGTGGAAAAGCGCCATAAACTAACTCAATTCGCTTTTCTGAACCCGATCTCAGGGTAATTCAACTCAGAGTTAGTTGAACCTCCTTATTGAAACGGGCCCCAGGAGCCAAGACAAATTAACAAGTTCAAACATGACTAACATTTTAATGGATAATGTACAGTCACACCACTTATTACACAGATTTTCATCACATAAATAAAATGAAACATTGATTTGAGAAGAAACCATTTTAAAGTCTTACCTGTTTATTATCCTATAATCCATTAGAGTGTACAAATCAATAATTCTGGAAACTAGATGAACGCTACAACAATATTACCATAGGCCTACAATTCATACTGAAGTACTCCGATTTTATTTTAAATACAGCCGATAACTGAGGCGCAAGATGGCAATAGCTGTGCTTGAATGGAACGAAAGAGAGAAAAAAGTATAATCCAAGTAACAATAAAGCATTGATATTATTGTTGATGATTATCGGGGAATAAGTGACCTCTGAATGTCGCAACTGACCAATCAGAATCTAGCATTTGAGAGCGCTGTGTAATAATATTATTTAAAGGGATAGCTCACCCAAAAATTAAAATTATGTCATGATTTACTTACCCTCCTGTTGTTCCAAATGTATATGATTTTCTTTTTTCTTTGGAACACAAAAGAAGATGAAATGGACAGATTGTATGGACCAAAAAAAAAAAAAACACTGAACCATATTTTTTCAAAATAACTTATTTTACGTTCCACAGAAGAAAGAAAGTCATACAATTTTGTAATGACATGAGGATGAGTAAATAATGGCAGAATTTTTAGGGTGAGCTATCCCTTTAATGCAAACAATGCTACAGGTGAGTACTTGCCAAAGCAAAATGTGCTGCCACAACGCTGAGTGTGGTTGCAGGGAAGCTGCTGGCCAAATGGGTGCCCTAAGCAGAATAGCATTGTTGTGCCCCCTCCTTCAAAAAAAAACACAAAAAAAACACCCTACTATAAAGGGTCAAAATAGAAATTAAAAAAATTTAGAGTAATGATTCACATCTATATTTTTTAACTTGAGCCAATGAAAAATAAATAACTTGCCCTTAGGGTCTGTAGCTCTAGACAGTTACCTATGGCTATATTTTTATTAATACCGTTGTCTGATTTATTTTATAGTCTCAAGCATTCAGAAATTACACAAAATAAAATTAAGCAGTTTTATTACGATAAAACCATGGTTAATTTTGGTAAGGGTTGTGATGTCCACATGTTTTTGTTGAAGAAATTAAGTGGATATTTGAATTAAATGTTTGGTCAATATTAAACAAGGATTTGATCGTCCTGTAAGTGTAACAACAGTAATTATCAGGCCTTTGGTGCCCTTTGCAGGCATTTGTAATAATGCAAATTGTTTATTTTGTATTACATTATGTATTTTACAGTGTTATTCAATGAAACCATATGATTATTATTAATTAACCAATCATTATTGCCTCATTGTTTTTATATAATACAATGTAAGTCATGAAAACTAGAATATTAAGTCAAATTCTGCTTTACTTCCTGTCTCCGGAGGTGCCTTCTTCTGATCGAATTTTGAAGGCAGCATAGATGTATCCTTCGCTGCCTTTGATATCCCACAATCCTGTGCATTCCATTCCGTGACGGTTGAGCTAAAAAATAAAGATGGCGTCTGAAAGTTGGTGGTCAGTTTGTGTGTAAATGTATATTTCTAACTAACTTTTTGCACTTTTGATGTTATTTCTAGCGAGAAATCAGTATTATAGTAATTAAATATTCGTTTAGTTATACAAAAACTCGTTCTATTTTGTTGTAGCTCATTAAACTGTTACACTGCCTCAGAAGCCTGTCCGAAATCAGTTTCATGAGGTGTCTTCGTGCAAAAACGCTGCCTGCAAAGTCATTGCCTCATACGGCAGCGAGGCAGCAAGTCAGCTGCCTAAGTTTTCGGATGCAGCCATTGTCTAGTTGTCCATTAATTATGATGATCATTTGTATTCAGCCGCAAACATGAGGTGAGAGCGAGCACGAGAACTGCGTACTCTGCGTATAGGGAGCGACAGTACTGTGTGGTTGCCAGGGTGTTGCTAGGTGGTTGCTAGGGTGTTCTAGTTGGTTGCTTTCCCTGCATCTCCTTCAATGTAAGTCTATGGGTTTTTCACCACTTTTTATTTTCAAGGCAAATTTTGCGAGTTCAATCACTTTAAAGTAACTCCTCTCAACAAGCTGCATAATTTAAGGAATCATTCATGTCCATAGCACAAACTAATTACATATCAAAGTTAGGGTGACCATATTTTAGTTTTCCAAAAAGTGGACAGTGGGGGGCGGGGTTTCGCCTAATGTAGCATAGGTAACGTATTCGTAGCAAAGTTTTTTTGTTTGTTTTGTTTTTAGAATAAAAAGAAAACAAGTAGATAGAATAGAAAAATAATAGGTAATGCAAGTGTTAGAGGCTCATTTTTAAATAAAAAATAAAACAAGTCAATAGAACAGAAAAAGTATATATAATGCTTGTGTTAGAAGGTCATTATTTATAATAAATAAAAAGAAAATAAGTAGAAAGAATAGAGAAAGAATAGAGAATGCTAGTGTTAAAGGCTAATGTAACATTTTCAGTCAAATGTATTTTATGCAATATTTCAAACCTTTAACCCACTTGGGAAAATCAATCCATGGCAACAGTTTAAAAGTAGCCCAATTCTGTGGAAAAAACGCGGACTTGGCAACCCTGCATCCAAAAAGAGCTGCAGTAGTCAGATTTGACTGATCACAGCCAGGTCAAGATTAAGGAGATATGACTGACAAGACCATGGAGTATTTTCTGCTTAACAGATCATGAGCTCACTGACAAATATCTCATCTTGCAAGATGTGCTCCCTTTACACAGAGTGTATGTGATCGCGAAATCGAAAGTGAAAGTAACCAGTGCGAATGCTCATTCAAAAGAGATTTAAATATCCCTGATGCACCAAAATTATACACAATATTAGAATGTTTAAAGGAGTGAACACGAAAATCGCGGGAGCGAAACATGCTGCGGGAGCGGGCGGCAATGGTCAGAGATTCAGCGGGATAAAGAAAACAGCCGAATCCCAGACATTTTGGGCGATTAAGAAGTTCCGGCCGGACGCACTTTTTTAGGTCCAAAAAGAGGACATGTCCGGGAAAAAGAGGACGTATGGTCACCCTATCAAAGTAGTATAGGTAAACTGAAACTGAATCTTCCTAATATGGATCTTCTTGACCTGGTGCAACAGTGCTGACTGAGCATGCAAGCAATCATAAGACTACTAACATTTTCACTTACTAACATAGACAACTCATCTCATATAAGCTAATGAGCAACTCAGCTCACACACTGAGACCACTCAGTGACGGATGCCTCACCTTCTGACATTTATAAGTCACCAGCAGAACCGTGGGATTGATTCGCAGTGACAGATTTTCCGCAAGGTGACATTTTTTAATCAAAACTTTCTGCTGACTGGCAGAATGACTCCATCGTCGAGTACATACTTGACAGTGGCCTTCACTTCAGATTCTGTGATGCACACTAACATCACAGATGAAACAGAAACAGCAGAAGACCCACTTACAGCAGAGAAAACAGCCAAGTGAAAGATGTTTGCTCAGAGTACCTGTGAAAACATCTCGTTCGGATTTATTACTACAAAGCGTCTCAGTTCACTAAACAAGAGACCTAAAAGACCATCTGGGTGTCATGTTAATCAAATGTGACTCGGAGCACCTTGTTTTTCATCAGTGTAAATGTCACACCGGACAATGTAAATGATCTTTTCTGGGGCGAGTGTCTGATCTCCTGTCAGTGGTGTTTTGTTAAATGGCACTGTTGACATGGCTGTGAGCTGACCTCGGTAAAGCAGAAAGCACAGAAGCACGCATTAATGCAGGTATAGAGCTCCAGATGACCTCCAGCTTTTACTACTGACACTCAGTAGAGATGAAAGCCGCCTGCGGTCTTGAAGAGAGAAGGGCTAATAACAGTGCCCTCTGATATCTGATCACAAATGACAGTTTCACTCTGGCCCCTTCTGCCTTTCATTTCTGTCTCTTTCTTCTTCGTTTCTCACACTTCATGGTGCTAGAAATGAGGGACATGGAGCACTGCACGACATCTTGAAGAAGAACGCACATCAGGAATAGTGTGAAAGGAACACTTAGCACACTTATGTAGTGTGATTTCAATGTGCCATCAGATGTTCATGTGTGTAAATAAGTAATTTACAATTTTTTTTACACTTTTACAACAGTGCCATCTATAGGCCGTTCTAATCATTGAAACACATTCACATTTTTGAATAACACTTACTCTATTGCTACTGCTCATACTTCCATGCTACAGTCATGAATGATATCTCAAATAATACAGCTTTTTGAAGAGAGATGTGCTTTTGGTTTTCTAATTGGTCAATACTGCATGATGGACATTTTATAGACCAAAAATCCCAATGTAGGAGGGACCAGAATGATAAAAAGACTCAAGGGTAAAGTAAATAAGTAAGTAAACACCTAGCAGCAACCTAGAACACCCTAGCAACCACAGGACAACATGCTAAAAATAGCATACCGCACAACAATGCCCTAGCAAACTAGCATTATGGAAGCGACTTTTACAGTAAGGCCCATAGACACCAAGGATGATAACTATAATGATAATATAGTTTTAAAAATCTTTCTAAATGTAAAAGAAATGCAGAGTTCACACGACAACTATAACAATAACAGCACAGAGGAATGATATTGTTGGAATTACTTCCAGCTGATGAATGATTTAAAACATTAAAAACCAATCAGAATCCACCCTGCTTTGAAGAGCTCGAGCATTTAAAGTGGCAGGGCATGGTTATAATAAACAGAGCGTTATTATTGGTGTGGACACTAATATAATTACCGTTATCTTTACAGATCATTCTTGCTGTGAGTGGGTCTTTAAGGTGTGGTAACGTGAACAAAATTTTGGCAAAATTTCGACTGTGTAGTGATGTATTAAGCACAGCTCACACAGAAATCACTTTCAATGCAAGCAGCTTTCTGTTGGTCAATGTGGCAAATTTGTGTGACCAACTTGAACTTGAACAAAATCTGTGTGAGGAAATCTTTCGCCCACATGTGAAACTCAGGATCGCGTGGATTCCAATTGGAATGAATGGATTTCGCTTGTGAAATTTCGCTGAGCAATGGTAAATGTAACCACACCTTCATACTTATATTGTTACTCTTCTTTTTGACATATTTTACTCTTTTCCATGTAAATTTTAAGCAATAATTCGATCACTGCATAAAATGTCTTGATAGGAAACAGACATGCTTGTAAAACCATGTGTGTGTTTGTTCGGGGCCCCTTTTGGCCTCAAACATCCCAATGTGTCACGGTGCGTCTTAACATCTCAGGACACACTAACTCTACCCAGCTGGGAAGGAGACCACGAGGCTGGGGTGCCCCCTCTGCTGCACTTCAAAGAGCTATGGTGGGTGAAAGTGACATATCTTTTCTTGCATCTCTTCTTTGAGGAGTGGGTCTTACCACAGGCTGCCTAATATATGAAGGCCTGAGAGATGCTGTGTCAATAGTTAAGGTTGGGCTGCCATCTGGAAGGCTTTGGGTTTGAATCCCCCTGCTATGAAGGTGGTGTGTGTCTTTAATATACAGTATATGCAATCTTTCATAATGCTTTCCATTTTATAAACTTTAGCAAGAATACACAATTTGATATTTATATTCATCAGATATCATTTAGCTAGAGTGTGTGGCAACACAAAGAACGAACAAAATGAGCCATGTTGTTTGATTTGTGAACTAATGGCTATTATGAACAGGTTCTTCTTAATGAGTCAGTTAAAAAGTTTCACAAAACAGCCGCAGACTCACTTGTGAGTTAGAGCTGTTAAGTGACTCCCTCAGACCACGACCACATTTTACGGTTATGTCCAATTCAAAATGAACAGAAACTGTTACAATAATGTAAATTTAAGTTTGCGTGACTTAAATTTGTGAGACTATAATAATACTGGTCATTGTTTAAAATAGTGAAGTCCATTAGTAATGTTGAAATGACTAAGAGAAACTATTTGAGATTAACAATGTAAAGTGGGCTTTCCCCCCCATCTGCCAACTCCATCTGCATTGTCCATGCAGCTGGAGGGAAGAAGTATTCCCACACAGATTACAACCTGACATCTCCGGACACACAAAGCCATTGCTAACGTCTGAGTTTGTGTGTCCTGAGGGACTTCTTAGCACTTCAACATGACTCAGCCTGCCCTATCGGTGTAGTGCAACAAAGGATCCTCTTTGGTGCATTTCCTGAGTAGCAACTCCTGTCAGCCATCAAAGTTGACCGCAAGGAGTAATGAGTGACTCAAACACATGCAGACCCTCTGGAAACCCAGAACTTCACCGATCCATTGACCTCAGATCTGGATTTTTCACACCGTTCTACAATAACAGATTTCCTTTCTTCAAGTGTCAGTCATACAAAACCTTTATACAAGAACATTATACAGTACAGTGGGAACCAAAAATCTTAAAACCACTAGAGAACGTGCATCTATTTAGCATTTTTTGTTTGTTTGTTTGTTTTTAAGAAATTAGCAAGGAGGTATTAAATTAATCAAAAATGACAGTAAAGGCATGTTACAAAAATTTCTTTTATTTTTTAATATTGATAAAAATAAAAAATGTTTCTTGAGCTGCAAATCAGCATATTAGAATACTTTCTGAATGACCATGTGACACTGAAGACTGAAGTAATGGCTGCTGAAAGTTCAGCTTTGCCATCACAGGATTGAAATAAATTTTAAATATATATAAAAAAAAGAAGCTTTTTGTAATGTTTCGAGAACATTACAAATTCTTACTGACCCCAAACTTTTGAACGTTAGTGTATATATTCTGTACTGCTTATTTCACATCATGTTTCAGCTGATATAATGCACTGTATTTACGCATGGGTGGCTAAACACCTGAGAAGCATTTTACAAGTGCTAAAAGAGGCTATGACAATGTCAGGCTCAATTCTGTCTGCTAAGACTTCTTGGGTGCAGACTCTCTCTCTTTCAGTGTCCACTTCCACAGGAAATGGCTCTCAGACCAAATCAAATTATGCTGACTAGCATGTCTATATCTCTGATGTGAAAGGCAAAGGAAAGGCAAAAATGGCAAAAGCGTTTATTCAGCATGCACCCTGTCTTGTGTTTATGTCTTTTTACGTTACCTCAAACAACTCGACGTGTCACACAAGGGGACGTTTCGCATGAAACCAGCATATTTTTATTTTCAGCAAAGCCACTTCTTGGCATAGAATCTGAAAACGTCTCTCACATCTCGACAGCAACGCTAGTGTGATGCATAGTCAATGGCTTCATCAGGATATGAAAATGAGATGTAATGTTACACTAAGAGATGTCATATTAAACAAATCACTCAAATAGGCACCTTAAAGGCGCTTTCTCACAAACGTCACATCAAAATCAAATCAGCTCAAGATCAAGATGCATGGATTGCTCAAGGAGCATTTGAATGAGATAAAGACAGTATAACATTTAAACTGGCAGTCAAAAGTTTGGAATAATTAAGATTTTGTAATGTTTTTTAGTAAGTCTCTTATACTCACAATGTCTGCATTTACAGGTGCATCTCAATAAATTAGAATGTCATGGAAAAGTTCATTTCAGTAATTCAACTCAAATTGGGAAACTCGTGTATTAAATAAATTCAGTAATTGTTCAGTAATTTTAATTGTGATGATTTTGGCTCACATTTAACAAAAAAATTAAAAGAACCAAAGACTTAAACTACTTCAGTCTGTGTGCATTGAATTTATTTAATACACGAGTTTCACAATTTGAGTTGAATTACTGAAATAAATGAACTTTTCCACGACATTCTAATTTATTGAGATGCACCTGTATTTGATCAAAAAACAGTAAAAACCGTAATACTGTAAAATATAACAATTTAAAATAACTGTTTTCTATTTTAATATATTTTAAAATGTGCTTTATTCCTTTCATGGCAAAGCAGAATTTTCAGCAGACATTACTCCAGTCTTCAGTGTCACATGATCCTTCAGAAATCGTTATTATTGGTGCTCAGTTATTAATAATTCTTCTTATTATCAATGTTGAAAACAGTTGCTTCTTAATGTTTTTGTGTGTTTTTTTTTTCAGGATTATTTAATGAATCCAAAGTTCAAGAGAACAGCTTTCATTTGAAATATAAATCTTACAAAACATTATGAATGTCTTTACAGTTACTTTTACTCAATTCAATGGTCTTGTAAATAGTAAATAGCAAAAGTAAATAGTCTAACACGGTTTCCATAAAAAAAGCAGCAAACACTGTTTTCAACAGTGATGATAGTAATAAAAGTTTCTTGAGCACCAAATCAGCATATTAGAATGATTTCTGAAGCATCATGCGACATTAAAGACTAGTGACGGCTGCTGAAAATTCATTAAATTACATTAAATATATTAAAATAGAAAACAGTTATTTTAAATTGTAATAATATTTCACAATATTGTTGTTTTTACTGTATTTTTGATCAAATAAATGCAGCTTAATCATTCACCGGTAGTGTAAACGTGCTAAAAAGGCAGAATTAGGCATGCCTGTGCTTCATACTCAGGATGCACGCATGAATGTGCACGTAAACACTAGTATTACATAAACGCAGGATCAAATTATCATAGTGCAAGTCTTTTAAATACAGCAGGACCTTTTGATCAGTAAACACACACATACATTAGGTCAATGCAATTGCCGTCCCCCTCAGTGTCTTTCATTTACTCTCTTACTATTCATCATCATTAGAAATGGGATACGATACTGTGCTGAGTCCTCTTCGACGTATTGTGTTGACCCAACGTAATGGCTTCCTGTTGGTTAACATAAATCTGAGTAAAGATAATGACTCTGATCAATGGGATTGTTTGGGAAAGGCCTAATCAAATCGCTCTGATGCAGTGCTTCCTCTGCAGGAGATCTGATGCTAAACACATTATCTCCCCATTTCCATCAGGCCCGAGGCTTTCCCTGCTGTACACTGTCTGCCAAACGATCAGTCTCTATAGGAGAGCAGAGAGAGAGATTTGAGAGATCTGGTCGTGTCTGTCCGTCTGATCTAAATGTCACAGGCCTGATCTTCTGTCCTTGATGCATCAGGATCTGTTACTGATATACCTCATATGCAACAGAGTGCGAGTTCTAGAACGGGATTGATTAAAGATTCAAGCCAAGAGTTATTTTTGTACAGATACAGTCTGGGTGGGTTCATCACAGATGCAATGTGAAAAATGTATAAAGATGTGTTTGATCTTTTTTATGTCGTTTGAATGTATTCAAATTCTAAAGTTAGCATTTCAGCTTTTACATATAAATCTATGTCATCTCCATGGACACCTCAAGAATAGTGTAAAAGATAAAATATACTACCACCTGCTGGACATACACCATTACTGAATAGCCCTCTTTTAATATCTACTGTAAGTAACTCTGTATAGATGTAGAGCAAACGTAATTGTCAGTTGAACCCCTGTAAACTAAATTATTTACATGCATTTATTTAAATTACATATCCCTTGATATGGTAAGTAATGTTCTACCAGTTCTATAATTATTTTTATTTGTTTTATTTATGTTTTTATATTTTGTGATTATATTTTGGCATTAAAAATGTAATATTCTTTAATTTGATTATTATTTTGTTTGATTTGATATTTAAAAAAATAATAGTTATTCAATTATTAACAAAAATGAATGTAATAATTTAGAAAAGTGTATTTCTGATATATTGTAATTCTGCTCAATTTATTTCGCTTCATGATAAAAAATTTAAAAAATGTCTTTGCAATAATATAATTTGGAATTGGCACTTCCCTTGCAACCTGAAAGATTGCCTTTAAGGATTAGTTCACTTCCAG
The DNA here is from genome assembly GCF_001515605.1 of Sinocyclocheilus anshuiensis. NCBI lineage: Eukaryota > Metazoa > Chordata > Actinopteri > Cypriniformes > Cyprinidae > Sinocyclocheilus > Sinocyclocheilus anshuiensis. Next base: position 897,208 of record NW_015546055.1, on the reverse strand, counting down.
AATAAAAAAAAAAATCTTGGAAAAAAAAAATCCCCAGGGCTCTACACGATCCCAGTCGAAGAATAAGGGTCTTATCTAGTGAAACGATCGGTCATTTTCATAAAAAAAATAAAATTGTATATTTTTTAACCACAAATGTTCGTCTTGCACTAGCTCAACTTCACGCATTACGTAGACACGTTGGAAAGATCACTCATGACGTAGGTCTGAAATACTGACCCAGTGTTTACAAAGCGAACGTGCAAAGAAAGTCAAATGCCCTTTACAAAAAAAGGTAAAACATCGATGTCGGACGATTTTGAAGTTGGAGGAGAAAATGAAATGGAGTTTTTCGCCCTACCCTACCTTTTTGAAACGAACACAGACGAAGAGCTAACCGCGTGAGACCTTTCCAAAGTGATAATGGGCGAATTCCAAACGGCAAGTGAGAATCCCTGTGCCCTACTCCCTTCGAAGGGCAGAGCCCTTGAAGTGTGTTCCTTGAAGCAGTGTTGGGGAAAGTTACTTTTAAAAGTAATGTATTACAATATTGCGTTACTCCATAAAAAAAGTAACTAATTACATTACTTAGTTACTTTTTATGGGAAGTAATGCGTTACGTTACTTTTGCGTTACTTTTTAAATCTGGACAGGGCTTGCTTGTTTGTTTTTAAAATAA
>NW_015546055.1:869533-893342 GCF_001515605.1 Sinocyclocheilus anshuiensis | reverse complement strand
GTAACTTGCGTTACTTATTTGAAAAAGTAACTCAGATATTCTCTTGTAAATTAAAAAGTAATGCGTTACTTTACTAGTTACTTGAAAAAGTAATCTGATTACGTAACTCGCGTTACTTGTAATGCGTTACCCCCAACACTGCTTTGAAGGGTGTAGGGCATTACTGTCTCTTATATGAGTTTGGAACTCCCTTGAGGAAGTTACCTTGACAACGCTGCTACAGCATTCAGCACTCCATCAGTTGTTGCAAATAACGTTAAATATTTCTTATTATTATTATTATTTTATTTAAATATTGTCTAATTGTGTCTTATTTACTATAAAGGCACAATATGTAGGTTTTTGCCACTAGAGGTCGCATTTTCAAAACAATAACAAAGGCGAAGCTTGATGACGCTATGAAGGAGAGTTGAACGATGGGAGATGTGGTTTTATAAATATCTATGGTTTTCACCATCCAGAGACATATGGAATTCACGAATCATGTTCACGGATTTAATGGATACATTTTTTTATTACCTGTATTCAAGTTACCTGTATTCAAGTATTATAGTTATTCAAACAGCGAATAAATTAAACAGAGAAAGTTAGCAAAGAACATTTACATTGTCAAAGAACAGTACATGACTGACTTCAGTCTAGTGCGAGTTTAAGCACTCTCAAAAACTCCCCTTATAATCAGTAAAGCTGTCTATACACTGTTTGATGAATGAATCTCTTACTTACATCGTATGTATATCTTCACTTTGTTGTTTATGATGAGAGAATCCTCGAGAAAGCAGAATTCAGTCAGCGAGCGTGCTCACTGAACAAGAAACTCCAGTGTTTAAACGATGACTCGTCTGAACGCCTCTGATTGGCCGCTGCGTTCATAAGCTCAACAGACTCGTGTGTGATTGGTTAAAATGTGCAGCGCTGTAAAAACACGTAAAAAGAATAATGGTGCAACATTGAGCAGATCTAAATGTAATGTTGCAGTCAAAACTTTCATTTCATTTTAATTTTATTCGCGACAGCCGTAATGAATTTAGTTTAACTGTACAGCAGCGTTTTTGTCCACTTGTGTTGCCATAGTTTCTACAAGCGGAAACAATAGCGCGGATATTACGTCATTGATAGGAGACAATGAACCGGGACAAGCCATTATTTAAAATTGGAATTTCTCTGGATTTACAAATCCTTGGGAACTGTTGGGATAACGTAAGTACACAACTGCATGAAATATATAACAATGTGCAAGTGTTTTTTGGATATTTTATTACGAAAAGCTTACATATTGTGCCTTTAAACTTTTTCAAACTAAACTTGCTTACACGTCTTAAATCATATTTCCATCACTGACGAAACATATTTTATATTACATTAAAATGAAGACAAATTGAATTAGCCTATTCTACTTACTTTTGTATGTGAAGTCGAAATCAACCCCAACTTTGCTTTAAAAAGCATCGCAAGATCTCCTAACCGAAGATCACATGATCACAAACGGAAATCACTTCCGTGAAGTGACCATCGCATGTTCCCTTCGCTAACGGACTTCTGGAAGGGCCCTTCATGAAGGGATTCAGACAAATGGCATCCCCTTCCTGAAGTGTCCTTCAAGGGTGCAAAAAAGCCACTTGGAATTCGCCTTATATGTAGTGCATGAATTTGCGGACGCGCATTGCGGAGGTAGTGCAAGACGAGCATTTGTGGGTTTTTTAGGGCCCTCTGGTGGGTTTTTTAGGGCCCTCTGGTGGCCACGGTGGCCCAAATTCAAAGTATCTACTCGGACAGTATGCGATTTTGGACGCACTGTTAGCTAGTGTTTTTTGAACAAATTTGTTGAATGAAAGATTCAATTTAACTTTTTTAAAGACACCTATTTTGTTCCAGAATGAATCTGTGCTTTGAACGAATCGTTTGAGTGAATGATTCGTTGAGTCGAGGTCTGTTCAGTCCCAATTGTTTGATAAAAAAAATTGGTGATTTTCGCATGTGATTTGACTCTTTGGACCAATGCATAAAAAATGGCAGGCAGGCTGAATGAACATGCCAGTTCATACTCTGGCACTTTAGCAAAATAGAATGTTCATGAGCTTTATGGTTTTGTGTAACAGTAAAAATTGAAAAGATTGAAATACGTGAATTTCATTGGTTAAGACGGCAATGTGATGGAAAAGATTGAACCTCTTTGTAAAAAAATCCATCTTATGCACACTTCCAAATCTCACCGGAAATAGTAGGTCATCCGGGTACTTTTTTGCCTCCTGTTATATGAGTACAGTGAATTCGGACACACTTCTTTTGAAAGTTTCTCACCTACTATATACTGTAGTGGAGAAGCATGTGATTTCGGATGCAGCTATAGTCACTTACTAACGACATAATGCCAATCAACAATTCATATTTGAGTAGCTACCAAAACTAACCATTGTATAAATTCAACATTTTCAACCATTGTATATATTCAAAATTTAGTTTCAAACATTTTGTGAATTTTGCATAGGTACCATTGAAAAGCAACATCATGCTAATGCTGCGTTCAAGTCCTCCTGGGACATTTCAGATATTTAAAAAGCTGTACCATTTTACAAACATTATATATGTTTGTAAAATGGCATAACTTTTTATATATATATATATATATATATATTAGTATTTCAGTCTGGCGAGTAAACAAAAAAATTTACTAGCCAATGGCGATTCAATTGCCAAGGTGTCCGTAGAGGGCTGCTGACAATGTCACTGCTTAATACCTATAAGTATTGTGATTTATGTCTTTACTTGGATTTAATGAACTAGCTGCGTAACAAGAACATGACCAATTTAAATTTATAGGACAACTAAACTTATCAATTTAAACAAAAATTTACTGTCAACTACAGACGCTGCATCCATGGATTCCGCCATGTTTCTCATTGACACGGCCCCAACTCGGAAACTCGGGGGTTAAAGAAAATTTCGAGTTTCCCACTCGTAATAACGACTTTGTGGTGGCGTTCATGTGCATTCAACTTGTAAATACGACCTATCCGACATGACTTGAATGCACCATAATACCAGAGGTAGTATGGGTCACCATACTTGGCCACATATCATGTCACTTTCACTTTCTTAACTGTTTTAAATTCATTTTAAATCTCTTAAATCAATTTTTAAATCATTTTCAAAGTTTTAAATTCCTTGTTTTATTGTTGTGATAATTTTTTAATTTCTTTTACCATTTCTTTTATGTAAAGCACTTTGAATTACCATTGTGTATGAAATGTGCTATATAAATAAACTTGCCTTGCCTTACCTAAATTTAGCGACTTTTCAGACCCCTTTAGCGATTTTTTTTTTTTCCAAAAAAGCACCTAGCGACTTCTTGGACAAACCTTATTTAGTTTCTGAGACTCGCCGGTACTGCTGCACAAGTGCAAGGTTTTGTTTTCCCACACACCTCTCTCTGCGTCTGCTCTGTTCAGCGAGCGGCTGTTGAAAAAGATATTCTGTCCCTTCGAACTCTGTTTTACATGCAAATATAGCGGAAATCACAGCACAGCCATTGTCTTTATCTTATGTATGTGTATTTGATTTCATTAGACGACGTCGTGATTATGAATCAGGATTTTTGTGCAGATTTACATCTAACGGAGAGCTGGTATGCTTAATGGGCCGCGTTTCAGTCTCTATTTCATATCCATCCCGTTGTCTTACAACAGAAACAGAAAAATATACCCGTGAAAACAGTGTCTAATAATTGGTCTTCATTGTTAGACTTTGAGTGAAAAGCCTATGGATAGTTTATGGGGATGCATAAAAGAAAAAAAAATCATACAGAGTTGTGAACCCAACCATGCATACACAAACAAACAAAACAATGCTGACCATGTTCTTGCTGCATAACTGACAGATCTTTACACTAGTCGGAGGGACGGAGGTCTACCAGTAAGGGACTGTGTCTACTTCAGTGGCTCTGAAGCTCGTTAGTGTTAGATAAACAGGACCGCCAGGGGGGCAGCAAGAGAGATGCACACACAGAGAATCTCCATTTCAAATCTCTCTGCCCACTAGCTCTCCCCTCTCTTCTCCCCTGCCATAAATGACAGCTGCCCCCTACTGTAAGAGATGGTGTTTGTCTGCACAAGACCCACTACAGTCATTAACTAGAACTACGGCATTGCATAAATCCAATCGCACACTGGAGGACCAGATCTCACGTCCCAAACGATGAATTAGGCGGCCTTCACAGCGTGGACAATTATCATGTAATCCCTCTTTTTATGTTAATAAGCAGTGCGACCCCCAGTGTGTCTTTCTATACTGCTTGACCCATCCAGAGAGAGATTTGCCTAAACGAGAGGGCCACCTGGCAGGAAGGCCCCTCAGAGCCCTTAGTACAGAAAATTATTCCTCCAAAATCATCCAGAACACCTTGACCTTCCATTCTAGCCATTTTATCCACCTTATTTTTGACATAAGAATGGGTGCAGCTCTTTGTAATGTGAACGTGCAAGTCTTTCGATGTCAATTCACTTCCACTTATTTTACCTGTACAAAAACGGTCTGTTATGCTATTTGATATTGCGACCTGGTAGCTGCTATCATATTATTTTAAATCATTATCATAATCATAAATTGGTTTGTAGAGTAAATTTTACCGTTTACTGCACTTTGTTACTCTTCTTGTTATTTACCTAGTGGCTATTAAATCAGAAGTCAAATAGCTTAGTTCTGCTTTGCAAAATAAGGTGAATAAGAGCCATGAAAAGAGTTTTAGAACTTTAATGAAGCAAACTGCACATCTCAAGCTCCACTGGATTGATACTGACTATATTCTGCCTCTCTCTCTCTCTGACAGCTCTACCCTACAGCACTAACCTAGAAATCCCCAGCCAGCCAATCACAATCAAGCATGGACTGACTTTAGTTCTGTTCGAATCCTGTAACACTGATGCTTCTTAAATGAATCAAATGTTCTTACACTCCTTCATTTCATATTTTGCTATCTCTATTTTCTAATATCTGTTCTGAATCCAGATCAATTTACAATTCTTTTTTTAATTTGTAATTTATTATCATAATTTATTAACATCGTTATTTTTGTCTTATGATACATACATTTTGATTATGACAACTAAATTCATATGTAAAAACTCACTCGATCATTTCACATACCTGCAAGGATTTTGTACTGTAACAGTTGACCAGCAGAGGGCAGCAGGTGTCACGGTACAAACAGAAGCTGTTATTTTAACCCTCACTAGTGAGTGCTAATGTACCACGGAAACGACACGAGTGGCAAATATCAACATGCTCAATACATCAGACTCAGTAATGAGACTAGACATCAGCAAGCAAATATACGGAGGCCGTGAGGCATGCCTAACTGTGAGATGGATGGATTCTCTTCTCCTTATCTTCAGAGGCCAAAGGGCAGGACATCTCTTATGCCTCTTTGCCATTGATCTACAGATGCTCCAGAATTCACCGGATTATCAGAATTTTCTTATCTGGGTCAAAGAACACCTGAAATAGACATACAAAATAGACATGAAAAGGAAATATATGGCCATTAAAATAATAATACAGTTAAATAAAACAATAAACCTAAATTTAACCTCCAATGATTTCCCCCTGTATGCATGCTGAAGCTTACAATTTCCTAGTTAAAGAAGGATATACTTTTTTTTTTATTAAACCATAGCTTCTATACTGTCTTCTGTATATGTATATGAAGACTGAGACCATGTCATAAATTCTGTTCAGAAAATCTGACTCACTTTATAATTTAAACATTTAGCCTATATGGGATTGAAAATTTCCAGATTCCATTAATAGACATAGGATATAGATAAACAATAGATAATGAGAATTATTATTATTATGTTAAATATTTTCATAAAAATGATTGTTAATAATTCAATTAAGTAACAGATAGACATGGCAGGATCAATAGATAGTGATGATTGTTATTAATAATAATAACTGAAAAAATATGTATAGGCCTATATATTTTAATAAAAATGATTGTTAATAATAATAGTCATCATCATCACCATCATTATTTAATTAAGTTATAGATAGACATGGTAGGATCTATTTATTACTCTCATTGTTCATAGTCAGTGTACTGTTGTAGTTTGTCCTGAGAATTGGAAAGTTATCATTTGTAAACTGAGCACTACTTTTGTCCATCAGACAATCAATGTAGTATGTATCAAGAATTTGATTTAAAGAAATGGCCTCATACTTGATTATATTTGACCCTACAGCAAATCTACAGATTAGCGGAGTTTTCAAATATAAGCTCTACATTTGATTCCCCCAAAATAATCCTTAATATATGCGGTTACAGTATTGCTGTAGTGTGTAATATAAATCCACAGTAATAGGGTCAAAAGTGAGATGTTAGAAACTGAATGTTGGGGCATTACACCTGCCAGCTTGAGTGAGCGTGTGCTTTGAAGATGGTTTGATTACAGTCAATTTTACTGCTCTCTGCTGTTTCAAGCAGGATTTGTCTTCATACAGAAACCGTACATAGGTGTGGTTTTATAAAATTCATTCCTCCGTGTAATTATAGTTTGAAACAGTGAACAGATTGTGTGGAACTCTGCCATGAACTTCAGTTGTAGGTATTTGGTGGAACCACCCCAATAGATCAAGGAAGCTGGTATGTGATATTAACATTTGACGTGTTTTATATTTGTTCTGTGATGTTTATTGCTGTTACAATCTCTGTATATTATATTATTGATATATTATCTTGGATTGTAGAGAAAGTGCAGAAGGTTTGTCTGTTTAAAATAAATTATTTATGGCTTCCACAAATGAAACATTAATGTAACATACACGTTACAGAATGCCTATCTTGCTACATGCATTCTTTTTTAACAAGTGAATTTCTGAGTTTTCAATGACCTTTCCATGACCATTAGGATTTAACAAAAAAAAAAACATTTTTTGTTAATGAATCATTCTGACTTTTCTGTGAACTGCTTTGACTGATTCATACAAAAGAACCTACTCATAAGAATGATACAGTTTGACTTGCAAACAGTTATTACTTACACGTAATATTTAGCCAAGTAAAGGTTTTACAGTACAGCATAAAATGTATATTCAATACACAAAACACAATTTTAAAATTCACTAATTTCCAGTTTTTCCAAGACGTTTAGGTCAAAAAATACACAAATTCATTTTGCAATACTGATGTAGTGGTGATGATAATAATAACATTACATTTCAATTACTCATCTAATGCAGCATTTAAATCATTTTAAGCCCTGAACAACAGGATATAAATCAAAAGTTTACTGAGTGTATACAAAGGAGCTGTTTACAGGAGACTATGGACTTCTGAAGCCCTTCGGATCTATTATCACTCAGGACGATGAAAGATGCATGGGCTGCTGAATGGTTAATAAAGACCACCAAAGCAAACACCTTGATTTATTTCTGAGCCACTTACATTGAAAGCAATAATCTGATCAGTCTTTAATGTGATTTTCCTCAACTCACTTGCTCTCTTTCAGTCTCTCAACGGCTCAGTTTAAGAAAACGACTATCAACACATACTGTTTTAATGTGATTAAGATGAAACATCAGCATACAGTTGATTTGATTTCACTTTTGTGGGAACAGAATGTCTCATCAAACTTATCTGACCAGGAGGTTAATGATTGGCAATAGATTCACTCACTGGGGCTGATTCTTTAGGTTTGACTGGTAGTTTTGTTTAGTCAGTCCAATTAAGAAAAGCAGTAATTAATAATCATTTGGTTGCATACAGAATGTCACGTTTCACATTCGTGTGGTTGTGTTGCTGCATAACTCAGAAAAATATGATAAACACATAGTCTAAGTGACAAAGTATTAGAGTGATGCAGGTACATTCAATTTAAGTCACCCTCCTAGACCTTAACATTACATTATTAAACATGACATAAATTGTAATCATTGTCCATCAGAGAAAATGGCAACAATCTTTGAAAATAAAAGTGAAACTAAATAAATAATCTAATAAATTTGTCAAATTAATAATTATTAATAATTAACTATTACAAGAGTACACATACCACATTTATAACCTGCTGGGGAGGGGGAAAAAAAGTGATTTGCTGGTCTTAGTTGGTTTAATATGGTCTCCCAGATCGGTCAAGCTGGTTCTCAGCTAGTTAAGCTGATTTACACCAGCTAGACTAGTAGAAAAGTGCTCAAAACCCGTTTAAAACCAAAAAGCAGACTAGCTTGATCAGTCTAGGTGAAAAGACGCAGACCAGCATACCAGTTTAGGCTAGTATACGATTTTTTTTTTTCAGCAGGGACAGGGTTAAATTTCGAATTACTCGAAAGTTTGACCGAAAAGTATGAATTTAACATAAAAAGCATCGTGTCGCTCAGGTATGATTCCGCCTCTGTTGACCCCTCTCTTCCTCTTCCTTCTCATCATCATTCATCAATATCAACGTCATAAATAATCATGAACACAAATAGCTTGTTTTATTATAGCTCGTGTGTGACCAGAGTGATATGTGAAGGTGATAATGCGATGTCCACTCTCATGTTAGCACGTAGAGCCATCGAACGAAAAACTCTAAAAGAGGGCAACGATACAGGAAAACGGTGCACCAGTATGTGAGAGAACGAGGCTGACACGAATGAACACACGCATGGCTTTATATCGTATTTTAACCAAAATGAGCTTTCAACAGTCGTATGCAAAGAGTGAATGAAGGGCAAACACATCAATGTTGTTCACTAATGTGTGTTTGCACTCGGTGACTGTTTAGTGTGTTGGGATTGTTCCGAAGCGTATGCCACTCGCTCTCTTTTCTCGATGGCGTTTCTATACCGATAAACTCACACCTCCTGCTGATCTAATGAATTATAGTGCACACTTCTTCTGTAACTATTGTGTGTTTTGCGTGTTATATGAATGTCCAGGACATTATGAAGATGTGGTTTTAATCTCTCTATCTCGGAACCGTGCCGAAATGTTTCGCGCAGTCTGAGTGGCTGTCTCGGGCTGTCACTCAAGCGTGCGGCCAATCACAACTGTCCTTACATGAAAACTATATTTTCGCTCACTGCATGTACAGTAGACTGTATGTTGCAAAAAAAAAAAACACAAAAAAAAACATTATTAAAGTGAACAGAGAAAGACACCATCGAAGAGGTGCGAGAGGTGGACAACGGACGTGTTAAGTCACTTTGGGGGCCTGTTGCAGGTAAGTGGCGACGCACATGCACTGTTAGACTTTATTTTACCAGCGCGACGCCGATCTGACACTAAAATACAACATCCAGGAAGCTCTATAGATAGTGGATCTGTGATCAGAAAAGCATTCCCAGCATGGTGGTGCCATCCTTTTGAAGTAGGTGCTTGTAGATCAATTAAATGCAGCGCAAATGTTAAGGTAGAATGGCTTGACTTAAACCCTGATGATAAATCCGGTTTAAAATGAAAGGTGTGTTTTCAAACAAGGTGACTGGTCTAAGCTGCTGTACCATTTTAGACCAGCAACATACCAGCTATCAGTCGTCCATACAAGCTTGAGATGGCCAGGGGGGTTTTTGCAACATTTCTAGTCTAGTCTAAGATAATGAGACCAGCAACAACAAAGATACAGTCAGTTAGACCAGCTTAAGGTGGTCAATCATCTGTTTGCAACATTGCTAGCTGGTCTAAGTGGTCAATAAGTTCTTGATCCAGCAAAAAACAGCAACCGGCTGGTTATATGAGTTGGTCAAGCTGTTTTTGGAACCTGGTGTCCGGTCAACCAGCTAATTATGAAAATGATAATATGACATGTATAGTTAAGTCTGTCCACAACAGCCCCACACTGTGCACAAATTAACTAGCAGTAACTGTTTTATAGCAGATGGTCAATCTTATACGAGCAACAAACCAGCTATAAGTCGTTATTATCATCTTATGCAGGTTTTTGCAACACGGTAGCTCGTTTCTAGCTGGTCTAAGATGGTCGTTAAGCTGGTAGACCAGCTACTGGCTGGTCATGTGAGGTGGTTTTTGGAACCTTATTACTGGGGAACCAGCTAATTATGATAATGATGATATAGTCAAGTCAGTCCGAAACAGCCACAAACTACAGTTTGTTGTGTACAAACTAACTAGATGTGTTTTGGAGCATGATAGCCAGTTTCTAGCTGCTATACAATGATAATTGAACTCTTTAACCAGCAACAAACCAGCTACCAGCTGGTAATGTGAGGTGGTTTTTTAGAACCTGATTACTGGTAAACCAGCTAAAACCAGCCCAAGGTGGTTGGCTGATCTTATCTGGTTTAAGGAACATGGTTTCTAGTTTCTAGCTGATATACTGTAAGATGGTCATTAAGCTCTTTAACCAGCAAGAAACCAGTTACCGGCTGGTCATGTGAGGTGATCAAGCTGGTTTTTGGAGCATGATGACTGGTAAACCAGCTAGTTGTGACAATGAGATGATATAAGTCAGTCCAGAACGGCCACAAACTGTGCACAAAGTAGATGTGTTTTGGAGCAAGGTAGCTGGTTTCTGTGTCTGTTCTGATCTGTGATGGTCTTTAGCTGGTCAAAGATTGTAAACCAGCAGCAAACCACCTACCAGCCAGTCAGAAGGTGGTCGAGCTTATTTCTAGTCGACCAGCTAGAACGCAGCTAACATGTTATAAAACACGGTTATAAATCACATGTATCATATTACTTAGACTGAATTTTCCAACTGGACACCGACTGGATGATGATGTTACACGGTAGGCCAGCGAGTCCAGCGCTGTGAACATCCACACAACTGTGCACACGGGCTTCAGAACAGAGCAGTCAGTGAGAACACTTGAACGCACGGAGGGGGAGGAGGGCTGCGAGAGAAAACAAACCGAGAAAATTGTTCGCCTGAAACGAAAGAACCAATATCAAAGTGGCATTCGGGGCCCACCGTTATTCGTTTTCGGAGTGATCGGTGCGATTTTGATGTAGTTTTGTCGACTTCACGCTGCAGTGTTGCTCCTTTCCAAGCATCCGGTAAAAATAATATAAGTGTCTGTGGGGCTACTGTACGGACGGCCAGTGCAGAACTGTTCTGATGTGTCAATAAGTTTGAGGCTGGAATGAGAAGGCCCTGGCGTTTCGACCGGATTTCAGGGGTAAGTTTGCGTTCACAGATGCCGCGATGACTGAAAACTTGGACATATTTTGTGTGCGAAAAGCCCCGAGTTCCGATTGATCGGGAGCTCGCGCTTAGTGCGAAATTCGTGCCAGTTTGTTGTGCTTCGGCATAAACAACTTCGGCGTTCGGCATGTTTGGACACCTGCTCTCACCGAACATCAGGGTTTCTGTGAAATTCACGACGATTTAACATGTACGACCGACCGTGCGATTATTGCATATGGGTCTGCTAATGACACGTTCAGGCGAGCTAGAGCAATCTCGCATCACAGGGGCTAGCAGGCTAGCCAGCTACTTTTATTCTATCTGACCAAACGGAGCGAAAAACCCGAGCACAAAACCGTCTCATCTGAAAAGTCTGCCCCGAAAACCCCTAGTTTAAGTAATGAAAGCTCGTGGAGGGGGATCTGTCTCTGAAAATGCCTTGGCGGAGTTTGACAGGAGTGAGATTTATACTTCATCTTCCCCAAAGCAAGATGGGCTCTCGGCTGTCTGTCTTGTCAGAGCCCAGATCGACATTTTGCACTGAGATGCAAACCCAGCACAGTTCAAATAAGGGGTCAAATGAGTTATGAAATGAGCTCGATGGCTTAAATAATCGGAAGATATCGTCGACATGGTGCTTTGTGGAGTTCTTGATTCGGTGATTGAGAGTTCTGCAGACACACACACACGGAGAGAGCACCGCTCTCAGGCTGTACCTGAAAACTAAACGCTGCAATACTGTATATACCGTCCATCCACTCGACGAAACTGTGTCTGTTGTGCTTTAATATGACCTACGTGAACGAGCCGAAGTATGGCAAGCCTCTTTAACAGTTGTTACAGCTTGCATTTTTATTAATGTTACAAAGGTTGTATTGTTGGAATTCACAAGTAACTGTTCATTAGATGCAAATGCATATGCCAATAAAATGGTGTTCACACTGACAAAGACCTGCAGTGGAAGAGCAACAGGAAGTCATTCATTCAACATGAACGTTGATGACCATTGGTGATGGGAAAAGTTGAGAAGAGCTTCATTTTATGCAGACGAGCAGCGATGCAGTGCGCCAACTACCAGTAGGAGTTTAGAATAGGACCGCCGACTGGAAACCAACAGTACAACGACTCGATGACCTTCAGCGATTTAAGCGCTCTCAGTGTCAACGACCTTTCACTACTATGTTATCATGTTCAGCAAATCATCAAGGTTGAAAAAAATCGCAATGAAACAGTAGCGACATATCTTTTCTTCCGTAATGTGACGTACGTCGCAAAAGAAAAATGTACGCACGGGGAGTTGGTTCAATCCGTCGGTTGTTTATTGAATTTTGAGATGTGGTTGTTGCGCTCAAACGTGGAGACAGATGAACATGAGCTTGCAGGGGCGGGTTTAAGTGGACTAAATGATTGGAGAAGTCCAGAATGCGTCGCCGGAAAGAAATATGCCATTTTGATGAACAATCCAGTTATGGTATTTTAATTGAACATTACGAGGTCAGAAAAAATTAATCGTGCATATGAATTGTTTACACTAAGATCTATAACATGCATCTAGAAAGAGTGACTTTTAATTTCCTGCTGGTGTACCGACGAAACATGCTACCTATCAGATTGTGCTACCAAAAATATATTTGCATTGTTTTAAGGGTAAGTTTAGGGTAAGGGTATGTGTGGACGGGTAGGTTTAGGGTAGGGGTAAGTTAGGTATGGACATTAAAAAAAGCCTCAAACCACATAAATAAGATGCTGGTAGCACAATCTGATAGGTAGCATTTTTCGCTATCGATTTGTGCTACCTATCTTTTTAATGGGAGGTAGCACAATCTGAGCAGGTAGCACAAATCGTCAGAACACCGGCTTCAATTTAATGTCTTTTGTTAGCTAGCGAGCATCAGCAAGATGGGTGCTAGTTAATCTTTGAAGACAGCAATTTTCAGATGTTAATGACCTCATACAGGGATGATTTAAAAAGTAACTTAAAAACCTATGTGTTGTATGCCAATTAATTGTGTCTGTCGACCCATATAGCCTTGCGTTTGTGGTCTTGGCACAGATTGCCGCACTGCCATATGTTAATGCACAGAATGACTTTGAATAACATTTTAGCAGTAGTGACGTTCATTACCATGTTAGATAAACCAGAACTAAGAATGGCTACTAACAACCAACCAGTACATCGACTTATGGAATGCAGCTACAAAGTTGTTACTTTAATCATTAGAAGTGATATATTATTCATTAGAAACTAGTAATTATTCCAATATGTAGTAGTGTCTATTTAGTTGGTCACTAATGCTTATTGCAAGTATTTTCCACTAAATTTAATGGGAATTGTGGTTTAAATATCAGCTATTTGTTTCTGACATGTATATATTCATATTGTATTTATTCAAGCTTAACTAGTAATGATTTAGTAAGTTGTTTATTTACTAGTAGCTACTTGTCCCTGTTAGATAGTACTAGCATCTATTAATACTAGTATCTTTTAATAAGTGGCTAAATTATAGATACTATTGATTGTTGGAATAAAAACAAATGTCTAATGAATGATTCCTAATATCAAATGAATGAGTTAAATGGTTAAATTGAAAAAGATACTAGTCACTATTGGACTATTTACTAGTAATCTGAAAATTGATGTCCATTTACTTTGTTGCAAGTCATTGCGAGGGTCATTTTTGTACTAGTAACATTAAAAAATAAGTATTAGTAAATAATACACCTGCTAATGAATAAATGTTACAACAGCTTGCCATAACTGAAGTAGTTTTAATGAATTCATTGTATGCTGTGAGCTATGTCATAACTTTATGCTTCATCAACAACACCGGAGGTGCCACCTTAGTTTGAAGCTGGAGCGGTGCACGTATGCCAAACTAATCCACAGTTAAAATTAGAGCCCGACCGATATGGGTTTTTGGGGGCCGATACCGATATTAGGGAGTAAAAAAAAGGTCGATATCAATATATCGGCCGATATTCTTTGTGTATATTATAGTACAGTACCAGTCAAAAGTTTGGACACTTTCCCATTCGTGTGTCCACACATTTGACTGGTACTATATATAGAATACAGTATATAGGCTACATAAACAGAATATATATACATAAACACATTTTTTGCAATGATCACTCAAATGTGGTGATCAAACACTTATAATGACGTGACAGAGATACGTAATGGAGGCAGGGCATTTAACAATTTAACAATAAACTTTATTCAGAATTAATAAACTCAGACTTTATGAGTCTGACATCAGTGCACTGAACAGTAAAGTTGAAGTTTATTCAACTTTAATTCAATTCAATTCCATTCAACTTTATTCCGTTAAAGTTTATTTCACTTCGAAACATTCATTCACGGATTTGCGCTACTGTCTTCACACACAGACGAAACTGACTAGAGAAGTGTGACATAATATACCTCTGTAAAAAAATACAATATAAATTCACATCTCGGGCACTTTAATGCCCTTTGAATGTAATGTGTACGTTCCCTGCTTCTAGACGTACACTCGATTCGCGTTCGAGAGGGTTCCTCGAGCTGAAGGGATCCCCCGAAATTGGTGCAGATTCGCCATGCCGTTACGGAGATATGGCCGTTCAGTTTCAATGGTTTTCCATAGACTTAAGCTTCAAAAGCATTTCATCTAGGTCGCCAGTAGCAAACAATGGAGCGCGCTCTGCTGGACAAACTAAGTAATTACACCATTTCAAGCATTTTATCTGCGTTATATGTTCTGTAAAAAAAAATTCATATCGGCGGCATATTCGCCGATACCGATATATCGGCAACAGGCTCATATCGGCCGATAATATCGGCAAAACGATATATCGGTCGGGCTCTAGTTAAAATGTCACTGACCGGTGATGTCGGACTCGGGGCAACATTATGTGGTGCATTTGGCTTTGCTTTCGATGATTTGTTCCTGTACTGAGGGCACAGTGTTTTTTTGTTTCACTTTGTAGGTCATCTTCATCGCATGATACAGCCTGACTGACAGATCCATCCTCATCTTTCAAATACCGTATATCCATATTCTGTGGCTCTGTAAGTACGCCTTCACTTCATGCCATGTGTTTTTCCCCTTCATCAGTTGTTATATCTATTAAATTCACAGACTAATTGGGATCTGATGCCTTAACATCACGGATCAAACACTCATTACATCACAGATTTTAAGCTTGTGTCTGTACATAATCACCTGCTTATTGGGTTGTGCTCAATCCGAGATAAAACACACATTCATTCTTCAACCTTTTATCATGCAAAGAGCCAGTCTGTTCAAACATGGTCTCCTGAATGACTGCATCAATAACAAATTGTACTTTTGATCATCATATAATGGCATATTATAAAATTCATAGCATGTTATTGTTTTAACCCTTCTATGGTGATCTGTAAAGAATAGACTATAAATACCACATAGTTTTTGGTATTGGAACCAGGCTTGATGGCATTGTCATGAATATCTAAAACCGAATAAAAGCAAATTTTCTGATTTTAATAAATTTGTTTTTATAAAAGTAACTATAACTATAAAAAGTGTGCTATCTGATATTTTTGACTTGTATTTAAAAAAAAAACAGTTACAACCTTTTGGCCTTTCCGTGTGTCATGCAGATTTTGAAACATTTAAAAAAAAATTTAATTGTAATGAATAACCAAAATTGTAGCTTTAAGTTGTTTACCGTTTATTTTCTAATATCAATTATATTATTTAATATCAAATTAATAAGGAAATTGAGATATGAAATGCCAAAAGTGAATGAATTTAAGCAGCATAAGAAAAGTTCTTAGACAAATTGTAAAACTCCATCAATTTTCTAAGATTTAACAAGAAGAAAATAACAATGATTTTTCTCTGTCGTCATATATTTTAAAACCAGAAAAAAACATTTTTTTTCTTAATGTGTCTTCAGATCCATTGAACTCTAATTAAGAATTTTTGTGTTTTTAATGGTTTTCGATGCAATGTCATTTACTTTAAAACCAGAAAAAAAATAATTTCTTAAAGTCCCCCTGTAGTGAAATTCAAGTTTTTTATGTTGTTTATTTGTCTGTGGTGTTTTTAATATGCTTTTAGACAAACCATGTGCCAATCTATTAATCAACACCATTGCTGAGTATTTTCTCCTTAAAACTGTAGTTTCCCAATGACAGTCCCAGAAATGCGGTTTGAAACAGCCCTCAGTTTGCTACGTCACAATCCAATAACCAATCACGTCAAGGGATCGATTCCTATCACTAGCATGCAAAATATACCAATACCAGCACAAAACCAAAAATAAATTAGAGCAAAAAACTCATGAAGCTGTGGTTTAACGTGAATTTAGAACTGCAAACTTGCGTTATAACCCGTGGCAACAGTGTAAAAGTAGCCTGGAGTCAGACCCACCTCTCCCGCATCGGCGTCTCCACTTCACACGCATTGCTCGCGGGCGTGAATTAAGAATCACAAACAGCTGCATTCGAGTCTTCAAGGCATTTTAGGACACAACATCGTCAAGTAAGTAACTTTAACGAATGTTACAGTATTCACTGTAGTTTTCCGCTAGTAAAAACATAGTTTTATCAGTCATTATCCGTGTATGCCATTGTTTTGCGTTTACTACAGTTCAGAGGATCAAGAGGCGCTGGCTGGTGTAACTGAGTGGAGGCGGGACTAATTTGCATATTCATAGATCAGCGTATAGTAAATGAGACAAGGGTATAGAGTTACATTCAAGCTATTTTAAGGCATGAGAAAATTATTTTCACAAGAAACATTTAAATATGTAATTTTGATGATCAAAGATAAGTTTTAAGGGATAAAATATTTGACTACAGGGGGACTTTAATTAATGCATCTTCAGATCCATTGTACTCTAATTAAGAATTTATGTGTTTTTAATGGTTTTCAATGCTTGTCAAATTGAACCTAAAGATCACAGGTGAATGCAGTTTCTTTGGACAAAAGAAGGGTTACATTGCAATTAATTTATGGATGATTGTGCTATTCAAGTTTTTTTTTTATAACAGTCTGATAATGCAAACCTTTAAGTTCACTATTGATATTTACATATGAATACCAAAACTGCTGTTGTTTTCTTAACCTTTCCTCTTAGTCAATATCAGCTGTTGTAGGTTTTCATTGCATTCATCAAAAGTGCATCATTGAAGTTTGATTTCATCTTATTATTTCTGTTAGTAAAACATGCACACCTGAATACTGATTCAGGTAAAGCAGCCTTGTTTACACCTGAGGATTGGAGCTACATTTCTGGTCTGTATAATTACATTCTGACAGATCAACCTGTCAAATATAGACGTTGCAATGAGGAACTTTGACACACTTCTGCTGTGTAACAGTCCCACTATCCTGTTTATGATTTATCTTCACATTATGGCATTTTATTTGATCATGAATGTATATCTTTATGAGTTAAAATTTGCTTACTTTACAGTCTTTAGACAATAATGAGATTAGATATTAAGGTGCCCCAAATCAGATCTCAGGTCTTGTATCTACCTGTCATTAGCTACCCTGTTTAGATTTCTGTTTGCTATTCAAATAGAGTAGAACTAAATTTATATTAAGATTATGATTAATGTCATGCACCAGGGTTACATTCAGATAACTATTCCTATTTGTTTAATCTTGAATGTCAGTTAAAAATACATAGATTAGAATAGATTTCATAGCTTTAAACAGATTTCTTGGACATGTAGCTTTTTTAACTGCAAACTTGTTGCAAGTCTGTGTCTTGGTCCAATTAGGTTTTGAACTATCGTTTCATTCAAATTTGGGAAGTTTAGATATAATTTGTTTATGAAAGTTGTCCCTGCATGACAAGTGCCTGAGAGTACATAAGATAGGAAGGTCAGAGAATACATGCAAACATAAAACATGCGGGAAGTGTAAAAACGTTTTATGTCTTTATTGTAATGTCAAAATGTTCAATTTAATTTCATCATGTTACCTGAACTGAAAACAAATTATTCACTTTTCACACAGATTTCCTTTGACAGTAATAATGACTTTCATTATAAACATGATTTCTGCTCAGTTTTTTATGTACTGACATTCAAGCCAAAATGAGTTTCTGTGGTAATTAACAGCATGCTACTACTACATTCCATTAATAGTAATATTAATCTATATTTACATTCTCACAACCATGATTCACAGTATTAGTCGTATATTTTGGTTGATTATGTTTGGGATTTTTCCTCTAAACTGATGACAATCTTACCCATGTGAAATATTTTTTTTTCCAATGTGTTTTTTTTTTAATCCTCATTTGATAATGTAAGGTCCTGTAATGTCCATTTGATTGCACTTTATCAGGCCATCATTCACTAAGAAAGGCTATTGCCACTCAGGCTGAACACCCATTAGTGCATATAGTGACTGGTCATAAAGGCAGAACTGTTGTCCTGCAAGACTTGATTGGTTTCATTCAAGTGGCCCATGCACAGTTGTACCTGCTGTACTTTTGGGGAACTTTGTGCTTCGTTTGTGCTTTCAGAAAAAGAATAAACACTGACAGGAATAGTTCACCCATAAATTAAACTTCGGTCATCATTTACTGACCTTCATGTTGTTCCAAACGCACAGAGTTTTTCTGTAGACCATAAAAGGAGATGGATGTCCTGAACTCCTTTTATACTGTCTGCTTTCGTTAAATGGAAAAGAGCAGCATGAACATCCTCAAAACATCTCCGTTTGTGTGCCAAAGAGGAAAAATGGGATTGAAATGACATGAAATGAAAACATTTACTAAATTGATACATGTAAATGTACACAAGAGTGAGTAAATGATTCAGTGAACACTTCATTTACTGTTGAAATCAATTAGCAACCTAATAAAATTAAATATAAGTTAACATTTACATTTTTTTTTTTCTCATTTTGCTTCTTACAGAAAATAAATCATCAGTTGCAGTTATTTTATTCTGTTGACTCTCATTTTAGTCACAAACAGTTTTTTTGAGTGTTAACCTTTCCTCCTTGCCATATTATACTTCCAAGAAATGTATACGCTCTGTGGAGTTCCTCCTCGCTACTCTCACGTTTAGCTTAATTAATTTTAGTTTAATCAATTGTTTTTAGTACAGTGACAATATAAAAGCCAGTTATTTCATTTTGCATTTTGCAAATGGTTAATTTACCAACATATATCCATACAAAGCTTTTTTCTATGTGATACTGTTTTTCTCAAACAGTATAAATGGATCTTTTTACATTGAAATATATAGCTGCTTTTAAAATAATCACATTTTTGGGTCCATGGCATGAAAAAGCATGAAAACCTCTCGGTTAGTAGATATTTACATCTGCTTGTAACCTGCTCTTTTTTTTTTAGTTCTCATATTAACAACGATGAATGAATGTGCGAGACCTTGTCTAGTGTCAGCATTTGTTCATAACAGTCCTGTAACCAAATGAACAGCAAGAGGGCAGCAGACACCAGCTATGAACAACATTTCAGAAGATGTCTGCTGCTAATGCAATGCATAGATACATTGTACTCCCAAATTCAGACCCATTCCTATGTGCAGTTGAAAATTTAACACATGATAATTGAGGCATGTGAGTTAGGAATCATTCTATGTTAAGTTTCATGGTGACGTGTGTGTGTGTGTGTGTCTGTGTGTGTGTGTGTGTGTGTGTGTGTGTCTTCCTCTTCCTGTTTGTGTGCATGCAACAAACGTGGGTGAGATGTGTGCTCTGGTCCTATTGGAGAGGAGGGAGCTGGTGTATGTGAAGGTCACATGTACAGTAGAGCTGCACCGGTGCTGCAGACGCAGAAGAACAGTGCTGAGATAGACAGGGAACCCTGTGTCCGCTCTCCCTCAGCGAACACTGCGCCACACTGCACTCGACAGCATGCCTGTTTTCCTTGAACTAACACTGTGCACTGTACCTGAACTGAAAACAAATTATTCACTTTTCACACAGATTTCCTTTGACAGTAATAATGACTTTCATTATAAACATGATTTCTGCTCAGTTTTTTATGTACTGACATTCAAGCCAAAATGAGTTTCTGTGGTAATTAACAGCATGCTACTACTACATTCCATTAATAGTAATATTAATCTATATTTACATTCTCACAACCATGATTCACAGTATTAGTCGTATATTTTGGTTGATTATGTTTGGGATTTTTCCTCTAAACTGATGACAATCTTACCCATGTGAAATATTTTTTTTTCCAATGTGTTTTTTTTTTAATCCTCATTTGATAATGTAAGGTCCTGTAATGTCCATTTGATTGCACTTTATCAGGCCATCATTCACTAAGAAAGGCTATTGCCACTCAGGCTGAACACCCATTAGTGCATATAGTGACTGGTCATAAAGGCAGAACTGTTGTCCTGCAAGACTTGATTGGTTTCATTCAAGTGGCCCATGCACAGTTGTACCTGCTGTACTTTTGGGGAACTTTGTGCTTCGTTTGTGCTTTCAGAAAAAGAATAAACACTGACAGGAATAGTTCACCCATAAATTAAACTTCGGTCATCATTTACTGACCTTCATGTTGTTCCAAACGCACAGAGTTTTTCTGTAGACCATAAAAGGAGATGGATGTCCTGAACTCCTTTTATACTGTCTGCTTTCGTTAAATGGAAAAGAGCAGCATGAACATCCTCAAAACATCTCCGTTTGTGTGCCAAAGAGGAAAAATGGGATTGAAATGACATGAAATGAAAACATTTACTAAATTGATACATGTAAATGTACACAAGAGTGAGTAAATGATTCAGTGAACACTTCATTTACTGTTGAAATCAATTAGCAACCTAATAAAATTAAATATAAGTTAACATTTACATTTTTTTTTTTTCTCATTTTGCTTCTTACAGAAAATAAATCATCAGTTGCAGTTATTTTATTCTGTTGACTCTCATTTTAGTCACAAACAGTTTTTTTGAGTGTTAACCTTTCCTCCTTGCCATATTATACTTCCAAGAAATGTATACGCTCTGTGGAGTTCCTCCTCGCTACTCTCACGTTTAGCTTAATTAATTTTAGTTTAATCAATTGTTTTTAGTACAGTGACAATATAAAAGCCAGTTATTTCATTTTGCATTTTGCAAATGGTTAATTTACCAACATATATCCATACAAAGCTTTTTTCTATGTGATACTGTTTTTCTCAAACAGTATAAATGGATCTTTTTACATTGAAATATATAGCTGCTTTTAAAATAATCACATTTTTGGGTCCATGGCATGAAAAAGCATGAAAACCTCTCGGTTAGTAGATATTTACATCTGCTTGTAACCTGCTCTTTTTTTTTTAGTTCTCATATTAACAACGATGAATGAATGTGCGAGACCTTGTCTAGTGTCAGCATTTGTTCATAACAGTCCTGTAACCAAATGAACAGCAAGAGGGCAGCAGACACCAGCTATGAACAACATTTCAGAAGATGTCTGCTGCTAATGCAATGCATAGATACATTGTACTCCCAAATTCAGACCCATTCCTATGTGCAGTTGAAAATTTAACACATGATAATTGAGGCATGTGAGTTAGGAATCATTCTATGTTAAGTTTCATGGTGACGTGTGTGTGTGTGTGTGTCTGTGTGTGTGTGTGTGTGTGTGTGTGTGTCTTCCTCTTCCTGTTTGTGTGCATGCAACAAACGTGGGTGAGATGTGTGCTCTGGTCCTATTGGAGAGGAGGGAGCTGGTGTATGTGAAGGTCACATGTACAGTAGAGCTGCACCGGTGCTGCAGACGCAGAAGAACAGTGCTGAGATAGACAGGGAACCCTGTGTCCGCTCTCCCTCAGCGAACACTGCGCCACACTGCACTCGACAGCATGCCTGTTTTTCATGAACTACCACTGCGCACTGGAAGAGACTGCACGTTGAATATGCTCTGAATCAAGGCTCCTTGTCCACACTGATGCAGTTATTACTTGATTTATGACCCCCATCAAAAATACATTATTATAGTGTGAGCTTTTCTTATATTCTTCTGATACCCGACAAATTATATTTGCAGTCTGCGACTGCCGTTCTGTCTCCTCAGATTGCTCTTCTTTTTTTTTTTTCTCGTTGTAACCAATTGTACATTTCACCTTTATATTAACTACCAGGCAATGTAATTATCATTGTTATGGCCTCTTCCTGTCATATGGTCTATTATGTGTGGTTAACGAGCATTAAGGGCCATGTTTAACCTCTGAACTTTGCCCTCATCAGGGTCAGCGGCAGTATGAAGGGTGGAGGTGGAGGGAAAGAACCTCCGGTGGAGGGAGAAGTCAGCGGAAAGCGGCCCAAACGCAAGTGTCTGCAGTGGCACCCACTGCTGGCCAAGAAAGCTCCAGACTTCTCTGAGGAAGAGGAGGAGGAGGATGAAGAGGAGCTGGAGAAGGTGAATGATTGCACAAACTGGATTCACTTCAATGCATTAACCCTAGTGTTTTGCTCATTACAGCAGGTGCTCTTCAAAGACCTGAAGTCTGTAGACTACATGAGATTAAAATGGGAGTTTTATGGCTTGTAGTTCATGTGTTTGTGTTGAGGTCATCTGTATGCTGGCGTACTTCTAAACACTGACTAATTAGTTTTTAGGAGATTTAAACATTTCACTTTTTCAGTCATTTGCAATACAGTTCAAAAGTTTGGGGTCAGAAGGCTGTTTTTAGTTTTTTTAAAGAATTCTCTTATTATTACCAAGGCTGCATTTATTTGATCAAAATACAGTAAAAATAGTAATATTTTGAAATGTTAGTACAATTTAAATACTGTTTATTATTTTAAAGGGGTCATATGATGCAATTTCAAATTTTCCTTTCTCTTTGGAGTGTTACAAGCTGTTCGTGCATAGATAAGATCCCTAAAGTCTCAACTAAAGTCTCAAACCCAAAGAGATATTCTTTATAAAAGTTAAGACTTGTCCACGCCCTCCTAAAACGCCTCGCTTTCACCGTGGACGAAGCGGAGTCCAGCCTGGGGTCGTCACATGTGGTTGCCGCAAGCCCGACGGCCGTTCCTTCGTCGAATCCGCTGGCCGCGCTGAGGTGAATGATTGCACAAACTGGATTCACTTCAATGCATTAACCCTAGTGTTTTGCTCATTACAGCAGGTGCTCTTCAAAGACCTGAAGTCTGTAGACTACATGAGATTAAAATGGGAGTTTTATGGCTTGTAGTTCATGTGTTTGTGTTGAGGTCATCTGTATGCTGGCGTACTTCTAAACACTGACTAATTAGTTTTTAGGAGATTTAAACATTTCACTTTTTCAGTCATTTGCAATACAGTTCAAAAGTTTGGGGTCAGAAGGCTGTTTTTAGTTTTTTTAAAGAATTCTCTTATTATTACCAAGGCTGCATTTATTTGATCAAAATACAGTAAAAATAGTAATATTTTGAAATGTTAGTACAATTTAAATACTGTTTATTATTTTAAAGGGGTCATATGATGCAATTTCAAATTTTCCTTTCTCTTTGGAGTGTTACAAGCTGTTCGTGCATAGATAAGATCCCTAAAGTCTCAACTAAAGTCTCAAACCCAAAGAGATATTCTTTATAAAAGTTAAGACTTGTCCACGCCCTCCTAAAACGCCTCGTTTAAACACGCCCCCGCATGTCTACATCACTGTGAGGGAAGATTTGCATAACACCGCCCAAATGTTCACGCAAAGAAAGAAGGCGTAACTTTGATTCTCGCTGTAGTATT
>NW_015546055.1:854364-869125 GCF_001515605.1 Sinocyclocheilus anshuiensis | reverse complement strand
TGCAGAGTAGCCTACAATGCGTCTGTGCACAAAGGCTGTTTCTATAAAGTGGGGAAGTTCCAACTTTGCAAGGACAGTCTGGCGCTTCTGACTTGGCCTGTAAGTAAGTTTTTGTTATTTTTAAAGAATTTGCCACTGACGATTTAAATGCGAGAGCTGGCCAATCAGAGCACACCTCGCTTTTCAGAACGATGAGCTTTGTAAAAATCAAGGCGTTTCAGAAAGGCGGGGCATAGAGGAGAAACAATGACGTACATTATGTGGAAAATGTGTTTTTTGAACCTTAAACCGCATAAACTCATTGCATTACACCAAATACACAACATAATGTTCTTTTTAGCAACGTCATATGATCCCTTTAATATATATTTTGAAATGTAATGTATTCCTGTGATGGCAAAGCTGAATTTTCAGCATCATTACTCCAGTCTTCAGTGTCACATGATCCTTCAGAAATCATTCTAAGCTGATTTGGTGCTCAAGAAATATTTCTTATTAATATCAATGTTGAAAACGGTTGCACTGATTGATTTTTTTTTTTTGTGGAAACTGAGATACATTTTTTTTCAAGATTTTTTTTTTTTTTTTTGATGATGATAGTAATCATTTATTTGAAATTGAAATCTTTTTAAGATTAAACATTTTAAATGTCTTTACTGTTACTTTTGATAAATTTATTTTAATTTTGATCAACTTTTGAATGGAAATGTATATTGAGGGCTGTATTGACAGATATTTGTCCAATAAAATTCTCTTTAGAATTTGAATAATTAATATCAAAATAGCATGTAGCAAATCATGGTTCAGTTCAGTAGTGTTATTTTAGCTGGGCTAAAATGAAGACTATTAAAATAGACCTTCCATTTCCACCAACGTTGTTTCAGTTTCAGAAATGCATCAGTACAGCAAAAAACAAAGCATCTTCATATGCTCTTTAACGTTGCATCATTATTGAATCATTGTCAGGTTCAGTCAGATATACAGTGTAGAATATACAAATGTATAGGGGGTTTTTTTTGCATCAAATTTTTTCTTCCATCGCTGCAAGAAAGTATAATGAAAGTGTAATTAAATCAAAATGCATTCTTGTGGTAATTTAATTCAAAATACCTATACTTGAAAACCAACAGTAGCAACAGAAAACCAACAATAGAAACAGCATAATGTATACGCTGAGTGATGGGTATGGAATATTGTGCCAGAAGCTAATGTCTTGAATTTTGGTCAATTATTTTGTAGAGGAAGGACAAAAATCAAACTACCTCTGTAGTTTCCTTGTGGTTCATATTTTTCAGTGTTGAAGGTTTAATGCAAGGTTTCCCAAACTTCTATTTGTGGCTTATAAGGGGACTGAAGGGGGTTCATAAGATGATAAAAAGCTAATAAATAAGTAAATCACAAATATGTACAATTAATCATTTTACATTAAAAACACAGCTGACAAATATGTTTGGGAATCCCTGGGTTATTTTGAAGGGATCCATATTGTTTCATTTTAATATCGTACTGTGGTGAAATATTGCAGCAAAAATGTGTGAATAGGCCTTGGTTTTGTCTTAGTGTAGCTTTGTCCACTGCTGCTGTTGAACTTGACCATGTCTCTGTATGTGTCTTTCCACTTTTCTCCTCAGGAGCCGGTGTTATGTGCAGAGAGCAGAGCACAGGAGGGAGAGTGTGGCGGGATGGAAGATGACAGTGAGGAATACTCCTCTGAACAACGGGCTCGCCGGCCCATGAACGCCTTTCTGCTGTTCTGCAAACGGCACCGTTCGCTGGTCCGACAGGAGCATCCGCGACTAGACAACCGAGGAGCCACTAAGATCCTCGCGGACTGGTGGGCCGTACTGGACCCCAAAGAAAAACAAAAATACACAGACATGGCCAAGGAGGTAAAAGCCAATCTAAGGGAGGCAGACCACACACAATAACCTTGTTTTTTTTGTGGTGATAGTGATTAAATGTGATAGCTAACATAAAATTAACTAAGCTGATGAAAAACAGCAGGAAAAAAAAACTTCTAAAAATTGAATGCATATAAATAGGCTAATCAGTTGTTAGAAAGGATAAGAAAAATGTCAACAGCTGATATGAATCTATCATTTGATGGTATGTTCTGTTTTATACAGTATAAGGATGCGTTCATGAAGGCTAATCCTGGTTACAAATGGTGTCCTGCCACCAACAAGCCAGTAAAGAGTCCCTCTCACTCTGTGAGTAATGCCCGCAAGAAAGTCTGGTCTCTTCCATCCAACCCAAGCAAGGATTCTTCAGTTGCCAAAAAACAGCTCAAAACTGACAGCACACCCCAGCTCAACTTCGCCATGGCTGGTAGGAACAAAACAAACACTTAAACACATACACTATTGGTCAAATGTTTGGGTTTGGTAAGGCATCTCTTATGCTCACTCAGGCTTTTTATTTGATAAAAAATAGAGTAAAGCTGTAATAATAGTTCACAATATTACTACTTAAAAATGTTTACTATTTTAAAAAATATTTTGTGATGCAAAGCTGAATTTTCAGTAGCCATTACTCCAGTCTTCAGTGTCATGGTCCTTCACAAATCATTCTGATTTGGTGCTCATGAAGCATTTCTCATTATTATTGAGGTTGAAAACAATTGTGCTGCCTAATATTTTTGTGGAAACCGTGTGGATTTTTTTCAGGATTCTTTGATGAATAGAAAGTATAAAAGAACAGCATTTATTTGAAAAATAAATAATTTGTAACAATAAATGACTTTACTGTCACTTTTAATTAATTTAATGCATCTTTGGTAAATAAAAGTTTTTTTTTAATAATTAAAATGAAAAACTATTGAACGTGTACATATTCTTCACCACACTGTGTCTCTATGTCACAGGTTGTTTAACTGTATAGTTCAGCATTTCTTAACATCTTTTTCCTCTGCTGTGTTTTTAGATCCCAATAAGATGGGCGGCCTAAGCATGCTGCTGTTAGCCGGGGAGCACGCGCTGACCGCCAGAGAGGTACAGTAACATCATTTTAATACATGTGAAAATAAAAGTTTTCTGGCTAAGTACAACCGTTGATCAAATCAAGACACCCAAGACCCCTCTTTGAATCCAAACTTGAGGACTTATTAATTAATTATTACATTTATTAATGTCAAGAATGCACTGTATCATATCAATTATTAGTCAGTAGTAGAGATTTTTTTTAAATCATCTGTATTGGTTGATATTGGATATATAGTAAAGGGGTCATATGATGCGATTTCAAGTTTTCCTTTCTCTTTGGAGTTGTTACAAGCTGTTCATGAATAGATAAAATCCCTAAAGTTGCAAAGACTAAAGTCTCAAACCCGTTATTAGTCTAGATCCATGTCCTCATATCTTGATGAGATTGAGACAAATCTGCATCATTCTGTACTCACGGCAGACCTCTGATATAATGAGCACATGATCAGTGCTCATGTAAATAGACTGTGACAGGCCCATCTCCACGGATATGGCAGCCGCAGCGGGCTGTGACTAAACAGACTGGGATGACAGTTTTGGGCCCCAAACTGGGTTTGTGTGCCATTAGGAGGTGCATAGACTTGTGTGTGTGTGTGTGTGTGTGTGTGTGTGTGTGTATGAATCAGGGATGTGTGCTGTTTGTGTGTGTTCCTGTGGGTTCCTCAGACTCTCACCCCTGTTAATCCTCTGTAAATTCCATTTTCCTGCCACTAAGTGATCCTAATTGCCTTCGGCGCAGTGCATTTGTCACTGAAGAGGGCCACGGGAGGATTATGCTAAACAAAAGGCAGCGCCTCGTTGTTTTGCGGACAAATCACATTACATCTTCTGTTTGGTCTTATTTGAGGAGCCAGGGCTGAATTCTCTACCTGTTGACTGTCCATAATGTTTAACCAGAAATAGTCTTCTGAATCTCTCTGTTGTCAAACACAATCTCAAACACAGGTTGATCTACAGCGACTGCGCCTGGCATTAGTGCACTGCAAATCGTTTCAAGTCACTGATAAATTGAGAGTAACACCATGTTGAAGTTGCTTCATGTCGACAGTCGTCTCTTTCTAGTTTTTTGTGCTGCATAGCTAAATCATGTGTGAATTTATTTCTATTACTTGAATGTATTATGCATTCAAATATTTTTAAGTGTTACATAAAAGCCATTATGTGATATTTCTGGTGCCCAATGCAAGGCAGTCCTATTTTTACAGATAACTTGTTGCTGTTTTTTTTGCACTGCATATTTACACTACTGTTCAGAAGTTTGGGGTCATTAAGATTTTTATTTTTTTTTTCAAGAAATTAATACTTTTTTCTGCAAAGACACATTAAATTGATCAAAAGTGACAGTAAAGACATTTAAACAAATGTTCTTCTACTTTATTTCTGGAGTAATAACTGCAAAATAAATCAGCTTTGCCATCACAGAAATAAATTACATTTTAAAATATATTACAATTGAAGACTATTTTCATTTTTCATATTACAATTATTTTAAATTGTAATAATATTTCACAATATTACTGTTTTTACTGTAGTTACATGCAGTCTTGGTGAGCATAAGAGAAATAACGTACAGAGCCCAAACTTTTAAATACTACAAAACAAATATTTTATTTACAAATATCAAATGTGTGACTTGATTTCTATGACTTCATTATATACAGTATTTAAATAACTTTTAACCATCATATCAAAGTCAGTTCATCATGTTTCTGGTTTTGGGCCTAAAAATATGTTTGTTTGTTTTTTATTTGTACATTATGTAACCATTTGTAGCATTATAAAAAATAATTAAATATATTGTAATTTAAAAATAATATAATTATAATTATTCTTTAATTTAAAATAATTTATTTAAAATACTTATTTTTAAAATAGGCCATATAAGTGGATTTCAGTGAATACAATGTAGCATAATTATTCACCTGTTTAACTGTTGCTTATGTTTAGTTTCTGAGGTGATGTGCAGCGGTTTCCAGCGTAGACACCTCAAGCTGTCTGTCATTTCCTGTTTAGACAGAGTAATTGACGGGTATTTTTTTATTTTATTGAATCTACCTGTGGCTTTTCCATCAAGCTGTCAACAGAGGGAGGTGTTGAGTTGTAAATGTCAGTGGTCATTTCAAAGAGGATGTTGATTCACTGTTGTTTACTTTTATGGTTTTGTTCAGCTTTTAATTATTTCATTTTTTTATGCTTTCATTTTAGATTTCCTCCAGCTCTTCCCAGGCAGGAGGCACAGATGTTGCCAAGCACACTGGGAAATCAGCCCTCTTCCAGCTGGCTGAGGTGAGACCACCTGAAGACTTGTCAGTCCTTAACAACAGAGCCTTAAAACCCTCCTTAGCAGTGAGACGTCTTGGATAACGATGGTTGGCTGTGTACGTCCAAATTACTTGCTTAATGATCTGAATGCATTTTGTTTGTTTTTACTCTTTCCCCTCAGATTTCTTCTAGTCCAGCGCAGCCAGCTGGGGGAAGTAAGAACGCTGAGGACACAAGCTCTCTCACACATGTAGAGGTGAGGCTTTTGGACACTTTAAGTGAAGCATGTGGATATGGTCTCCATTATCTTGTGAATTTAAAATTATATCGGAGCACTCATTTGGTTCATTTTAATGTCCTTCTTAGGCCTCTGGACCATCTCAGCCAAGTTCGCCAGACCTACCCAAGAGTTGTGTAAAGTCACCCTTGTTTCAGCTGGCTGAGGTACAGTTGAACTCTCCTAGAGACTCCATTGCCCCCCTGTCCATCCCACTCTGAATGTCCTTTGACGCTCCTTGCATCTCTCACAGTGCAGTTACAATCATGCTATGCTATGAACGAATTATTCTTAAATGCATTATGGGTTGTTCATATTGACTGCATATATGTTTTGCAGACAGTGACCACAGCAGAAACCTTCAGTAACTCATAGAGTGCCAATAAAATGTCCCATTTCTTCTTTTGCTGGTGTATTACCTGCTAGAACACCAACTTCCTCCATCTAGGCAGCCATTTTGATACTCCTGCACTTCCAGTCATTGCTTTTGGTTTCAGCATTTCTCTTCATTGTCATTAACTGGCATGACCCTCTGCTGTTTTTATTTGGTTTTAAGAAGAATTTGAGCAGTTTGCACTTTCTGTTCTTAAATTGTGGCATAAAACGTGACGGCATGTGACACGAGACTGGTTGTATTAGGCAGTTTTGGGTTTTTTTACTGTTAACTTGAACTACATTTTTTTCTGTAAAGTAAAACTGAAAAAAACCCTTGAGCTTAAAATACTGAGCGAAAATTAGAAATGTTGCTTTTTCAGATAACTGAATTAAGTTGAGGTACTAAAATTACTAAAACTTTAATAAAAATAAATTAAATATAGAAATATTAAATATAGAAAAACAAGAAATATTAAAATATTACAAATAAAACCAACATTTTAAAAACTAAATCTAATAAAAGTGATGAAAGCAACAAAATGACTAAAACAAACTAAGATTAAAACAGAAAAAAAAGATAATTCACTGTCTAATTAGACAGTGACCTGCAATCTCTTAATATTACTAAAACAGTACTTATTAGTTCTTATTAGGGGTGCTAACTAAGGCAGCATCTCTATTATAAGTGCTTATACCTAGGGTTTGAACAAATCTCAGTTTTGAACAAATTCTCAGTTTTATATATTTATTTATCCTGCAGATTTTTAAAACAAATCCCATAGATTTTTTAACGCCCTAGCAACTACATAGTAATACACTGGCAACCACTCGTAAAGGGGTCATATGATGTTGCTAAAAAAGAACATTATGTTGTGTATTTGGTGTAATGAAATGTGCTTATGCGGTTTAAGGTTCAAAAAACATTATTTTCAACATACTGTACATTATTGTTTCTCCTTTATGCCCCGCCTTTCTGAAACGCATTGATTTTTACGAAGCTCATTGTTCTGAAAAGCGAGGTGTGCTCTGAATGGCCAGCTATCCAGTGCATTGTGATTGGCCGAATACCTCAAGCGTGTGACGGAAATGTTATGCCCCTTACCATACAGTGATGCCGTGTCCCGGCGCGACGAGACAAAACCAATAAAGCCCATTATAAATAAGACATTTGTAGCATCCAGTGGGGACATAAATACGGATTATAATGACTTATACTGTCTTTTTACGCGTTGCTTTGCATTGCATCGCGCCGTGTAAACATAAAACCATGTCTGCATTTGTGATCGGAGAAACAACAAACAACAAGTGCTACCCTACACTGCTTAAAACTCGTGTTTGAATCATCAGTGGCAAGTCCTTTAAATATGAAAACGTACTTTTTGGGCGGTGTTATGCAAATCTTCCCACATCATGACGTAGACATGTGGGGGCGTGTTTAAACGAGGCGTTTTAGGAGGGCGTGGAGGAGTCTTAACTTTTATAACGACTATCTCTTTGGGTTTGAGACTTTAGTCTTTGCAACTTTAGGGATCGTATCTATTCACGAACAGCTTGTAACACTCCAAAGAGAAAGGAAAACTTGAAATCGCATCATATGACCTGCCACCATGGTAGTGAGTTTTGCATGTGCAAGCACCACTCGCATTTTCTAATTTTTTATATTACTTATATGCCATCACAACATTGTGATTTAAATCAGAATTGTATTCCTCTCTGTGGGTGAATTTTCTAATGAATTGTCCGAATAATTTCCTATTCCTCTGTTTATCGCTTGATTTGTGTGTTTTGTGTGTCTCTGTAGCAGATCTCCTCCAGTAGGTCTCAGTCAGCGTCTGAGGGGAGGCAGTGCGGCCAGTCTGCTCTTTTCCAGCTCGCTGAGGTACATCACCAACCCACATACAGCACAATCACTGCCCTGGGTTACACAACGATACAAAACAGGAGGAGGAATGTTATGCTACATACAGTATTTGATGTTATAATGACAATGTTATGTAATAAATCCTAGGAGAGTTTTGATGTGTAGGTTGCCACCTGGTGGGTGTTTATATATCTTAGTCAATTAAATATCTTATAATTATATATGTTTATATATCTTAAATCTACCAATTAAACACTTGAATTCAAGAAGCATTTGCTGAAAATTAGTTTTAATATTTTATGCAATGAATTTTTTATAAAATATTAATTACAATGTTAATTTTGATTTAGGCCTGTAAGCACCCTAGCAATTGCATAGCAGCAATTTGACAATCACCCATTTTTATCAAAATGGTCTAAAATAACTTGAAACAACTTGGCTTTAGAACATATAACAGATTTATTAGTATGTATAGTATAACTTCAATAAATAATATATAATTATTTTTTTCAAAAATCCTTTATTTTATTTTAATTTACATTTAAATGTTAAAATTAATTGTATTTTTTTATTTTAAAACAATCCACTAATTAAACATATTATTTGCTGAAAAGAGTTTTAATATCCTAATCGAATTAATTTATCTTTATATTAATTTTATTAATATTTGAAAGCAAGTAAAAACTTTTTTTTTTTCAAAATATATTTGCTGAAAATGAGCTTTAATATCTTATGTAATGAATTCATCTTTTTAAAGGATGTTAAGATGTTTTTACTTGAAAGCCTTGATAGCCTGTTACACGTGAGTCATTTTTCTATAACCTGATGTCCTTATGTGTATATAGATGTGTTTGGCCTCTGAGGCTGAAAAGATGGAAGTTCGATCCTCCCAGCCGTCTGGTGGTTCCTCCTCACTCTGTGCTCAGCACAGCTCAAGTAGCAGAGACATCACAGAACACGAAGAGCAGGCGGATGCTCCTGAACTTCCTCTCATCACATCATCATCATCCTCATCATCCTCTACCTCCGGCTCCACCTCGTCCTCCCCTACTGACGCCACCCCATCTGATCTCAGCCCGTGTAAGACGCTGAAGAAGAAGAAAAAGAAGAAGGAAAATAAAGACTCAGACGAAAATCCTGCATCGCCCAAAAAGGCAAAGAAGCGCCATTCGCCAGAGTCGGACCTGGACAGCGTGATGTTCACCATCGAAGCAGTAGCAAAAGGTGCTTGGGGCTCAGAAGAAACACCCAGGAAGAAATCTCATCCCTCAGGGAGTGAGAGCAGCCCCACCATGGACCAATCTCCAGCTGTGAAGAAGAAAACAAAACCTAAACCGAAAAAACAGCTGAAATTAAAAGACGACAGCGTGGAGGAAGAGGAAGAAGGGGACGTAGAGACCAATAAACCGCAGGACGTAGAGATGAAAACTGAGGAAGCTCCTCTGACCCCTAAAGCTGAGTGTGAAAATGAGCCAGACATGAAGGTGGAGCCCCCTAGTGGCGTGGAGGACACGGCACCACACTGCTCTCCTCCTCAACCTACAGAACTGGAGGAGAAAGACACAGACACCAAAACACCTCAAACCAGACAAGAAGATAAAGAGCCAGAGGTTAAGCAGGAGACATGTGGGTCTAGGAAGTCTGAGAGAAGCTGTAAAGGAGCGCTTTATAAGACTCTGGTGTCCGAAGGGATGCTTACATCACTGAGAGCAAATGTGGACAGAGGTAACGCACACACACACACACCTCCCACAGGTTCCTTTCCTATTTGTTGATCTTGTCATAGGTGCTGTATGACTGGATTTGAACTTCATTACACATTAGTTCTAACTGATTATAGCCACTTTCATACAGAAATTCCAGAAAATACACGGATAATGTGTCCCGGGATTTGTCCCGGCTTCGTTTGATTGTGGTTCACTCACACTGCCAGTGATTTTCCGGAATCTGTGTGTGCGTTCACACACATCCCGTAAAGATCCCGTAAAGACATGTGACATTACGATGTGACATGTAATGTGACGCGTTCTGTTTCATTTAAGCTGGCGAACGATCTCAGCTTCAGCGCGGATAGTGAAGAGCTACCTGATCTCTGCTTCATTACAGTTTGCACATATTTTTTCGTTGCGAACGTTGAGCTGCCTTCAAAACACCCGGTAAAAGAGGCGCACTATAACGTGCGTCATCACTACGACGCACCCTTTACGGCATTGGTTCTGGCTTTTGTTCACACAGAGCTCGTTCCGGGACTGAACCCGGCAATGTTACTAGGTCCCCAACCCGGGATCGATCCCGGAATCAATCCCGGGACGTGTTTGCGTTCACACAGAAGGCACTCCGGCAATTTTCCGGGACCAACGTGCAGTGTGAAAGGGGCTTATGTGGAGCAAATAGTAGCATAAAAAACATACTTCCCTATTTATTGCCTTCTTCTGCAAATATGCCAACAACACAAAAATAGTTTAGGTTGTGCTTCCTAGTAGGGCTGGGCGATATGACGATATTATCGTATCTCGACGATGTCTCGTAAGTATCGCGATGTCAACCCAGTCTCACGGCATTTCGTGACAGTCACGAAATTTTAATCTATTGATTCGTGTTCAGGTGTTCACAGAATTATATCAAAATATCTCATAAATACAATCGGTTATGTCTTAAGTGAACGTAAAGTGTCAAGAAAGAAAACGGGTGTATTGGATCTGTGCATTGACAGCAGCCGCTGCCACCAGTCATTAATATTAATCAAAGAACAAAAGAAAATGTGATCTAAATCACTTTTGTAACCTCAGTTTATATTTTATTTGCCTGTTGTTCGGCGCTGACTAGTATAATGGCAACGTGCATCTGTGTATAGGATTATTTTGGAGATGCATTCACATCATTTATCCTTATTTAGGGTATAGGCCTATTCTATTTTGATCTGCAGTTTGATAAAACTTAAACAGAAAAAGATAAATAATAGCACTGCACGTTTCTGAATATTTATTTAAACAGACTGTATAATGATGAAAAACCACAAACATGACAGTTATACGCAAATTCCTTTACAACCTATATTTAGCCTATACAGTGCGCATAGTGCCCTATTTTTTAATATTTTTTTAAACAGTGTATAGTATACAGTATAATTATATTTAATTAGGCTGAGATATAGCACTATACATTTTCATTCATTTGCAACAAAACTTTATAGTTTAATGGATAACGGATGAAGACATATAGTGCTAGCCTATATCTCAGCTCGTTTCAGTTTCAACACAATTTCAGTGTTGGCAGCCTCGTTATATTGTGGGTGTTGTATTTTGATTAGTAAAAAAAGATATAGGCTATATAAAAACTTAAATACAAAAATTACATTTAAATTACTCCTGCTTCTAAATAAATGGAGCAGTTATTTTTATTTGGTTATAGGGCTGGGTTTTGACACAAATTTCCCGATTTGATTCGATTCTCATTCACAAGCTTGTGATTCAATCCGATTCCCGATTCGATTTGATTCAGTATCGATTATTTTGGATATATATCTGGTACACATGCAAAATTTTCTCAAAGAAAAAAATCTCTTAACTAATGCTGTAAAATATACACGAGTCAGTTGGTACTACATTACTATAATATTGAACAGGGGTGCCCAAACTCAGTCCTGGAGGGCCGGTGTCCTGCAGAGTTTAGCTCCAACCCCAATTAAACACACCTGAACCAGCTAATCAAGCTCTTATAGGCATACTAGGAACTTACCAGCAGGTGTGTTGAGGCAAGTTGGAGCTAAACTCTGCAGGACACCGGCCCTCCAGGACCGAGTTTGGGCACCCCTGAATTATTGAAGGTTAAAACTGACTGATTTTTTTAGGCTATACAACTGCTTAAATTACACTTAATGAAGTTTTTATAATAAAAGTTACAATTACATAATATTTCTACTTCAATTCATTTTTTTAAATATAAACATTTAAATAGTGGCTGTCATAACAAAATATATAAATTAAACATTGAAGAACAGTAAAAGTTATAATTAATATATTATATGGTGCATATATTTAGCAAAATGCTCCTCTCTACAGTTAATTTTTCTAGCTGACTAATGAGTTTATGGTCACCGAATATGTTTTTTCTGAGGTAAATGTGACATTACGTGATATTGTATACAAGCCGTTATATTGACGTCTTTGCGCGGCTGAAACACTGATTGAGCGAATACATGAGACAGGATATGGATTGTAAAGTTGTACTCTTTCTTTTAACTTAACTTCGGATGTTTAGTCATAATTATTTTGTTCTGAAGCTGGTATTAATGTGGAGGAGATGATCAGTTCACGTGCGCCTCGCGCTGCCTCTTTTATTGAACCGAGGCGCGCCGCGCTACAGCAATCACTCCAGTCCACATTAAACAGCGCCAAGACCGCATTCATGAACATAATTTGAAATCTGAGACTTTGGGTGTACTCACACTAGGCACGATTGCCTTGAACCGAGCCCGAACGCGATTATCCCCCCTCCCCACTCCCCCGCTGGCCTGCACTCACACTTGCACTAAACATTCCGGGCCGGAGCACGCTTACGTCATGTATGAGATAACAGAGAAAACCACTTTTGCTAATATTCTGCTGAATAATTAATAATAATTAATTTATAATTTATGCCGTGCATTGATTTTCACTTGTATGTATCAGAAAATTATTATGGAGGCAGCTGACGTTAATGAAATAATTTGCAGCTTTACTCGCAAACTACATTTCCTGTTCATCAATAAGGTAAGAACCAGAGCCATTATAAACCTAAATATACATGATTAAATTAAATTAATTGAAAAGTGTAGTAGTGGTAGTAATAGAATATGTTTGCGGTCGTAATGATGACAGTAGCGCACACAAAATAGTATCTATTCCGTGCTCTGGCACGGTTAGCGCTCACACTGCATGTGTACCGAGCCCAACCGAACCGTGCCCTGGCCCACCTCTTCCAACCGGGCCAGGGCCGGCTAAACGAACCGAGCGCGGCACAGAGCGCTCACACTAGTCAAACGAACCAGGCTTTGGGGGTCAAACGCGCTCAGGCACGGTTCAAAAGGCCTAGTGTGAGTACACCCTTTGTTTCATATTAAAAGTACCAAAGCACAATGCTTATTGCGATTTATTGGATGGGAGGTGTGCTTCAGTGTTCCATCCATTAACTGAAAACAGGCTAGACTACTCGATTCTTGGGATAATATGTTTGCGGTCGTAATGATGACAGTAGCGCACACAAAATAGTATCTATTCCGTGCTCTGGCACGGTTAGCGCTCACACTGCATGTGTACCGAGCCCAACCGAACCGTGCCCTGGCCCACCTCTTCCAACCGGGCCAGGGCCGGCTAAACGAACCGAGCGCGGCACAGAGCGCTCACACTAGTCAAACGAACCAGGCTTTGGGGGTCAAACGCGCTCAGGCACGGTTCAAAAGGCCTAGTGTGAGTACACCCTTTGTTTCATATTAAAAGTACCAAAGCACAATGCTTATTGCGATTTATTGGATGGGAGGTGTGCTTCAGTGTTCCATCCATTAACTGAAAACAGGCTAGACTACTCGATTCTTGGGATTTAAGAATCGATATCGTTTCGTAAAAATGAGAATCGATTATAATCCAGATATCGATATTTTTTACCCAGCCCTACTTGGTTATAAACGGGCCAAAAGAGACCTCCGAACTACCAGAAATAAAATAAAAATACCTTACCGTTTTTGCTCAGAATTCGTTTAATTTCTGATTTTAGTCATACATGATCTATATCAAATACATAGCTTGACTACAAGTTTAAAAACAACGCTTTGTTATAATCAAGGGAATTAAACTTACCATCCTGAAATGCGATAATGCCAAAAAGAAAGAGAAACATCGGAAAATAGGCATATTTTATTCAAGACATATTAGGCTACATATGTGAAATCAACATGCATTTATCATTCTTTACAATCACGGCCTGAAAGTCCAACTTCACCATGATGAACTTAAAATTGGGCTCTATTATTTTTCCTCACAAATGTATTTTTTTTTCCTCGCGGGCCCGCGATAACCTCTCCGTGCTCGGGTGCGTCGAAAGACTTTAATCATGTATGGACAACAGCCAGAGATATTGTCAAATGCCTGTTACATTCTTATTATTATTAGGTTACTTTTATTATTAAATTAATATTACAATTAATTTGCCCCGCAATAATTTCATAGCGCATCACCGCTTAACTAACGCGCTGTGAGGATAATAAAAGATTAGGCTTTTAGCTTACTCCTCATTGAAAATGTTTTTAAAAAAGGTCTTTCAAAACAGGTGTATTATACAATGAATTATAAGCCTATAAGTAAAATTATTAAAGGGGTCATATGATGCGATTTCAAGTTTTCCTTTCTCTTTGGAGTGTTACAAGCTGATTGTGCATAGATAAGATCCCTGAAGTTGCAAAGACTAAAGTCTCAAAACCAAAGAGATATTCTTTATCAAAGTTAAGACTGCCACGCCCCCCTAAAACGGCTCGTTCTAACACGCCCCCACATATCTAGGTCACTATGTGGGAATATTTGCATAATGCGCCCAAAGGTGCACGCAAAGAAAGAAGGCGTGGTTTCAGTAACCGCAGTTAGTGTTGAAGCAGCCATGTCAGGGAGACGCTGTGTGTTTCTAGGCGAAAGCAAAAGCACTTTATTTGGCCTTCCGAAAGTAGATGCATTTAGGAATCTTTAAGATTACTTACAACAGAACAGCAATGCATTTTATGGACGACCGTTTCGTGAAACTAGGAGAGGAGGTAATTCTGACTTTACTATGACAATCTGGCGCTTCTGAATCAGCAGCAACCTGGGAAAGTTATTCTGTAGCATAATAAATGCTCGACTATTAGACTTCATCACCACGCACAATGTACTGAGCAGAAGCCAAATCGGATTTTTACCAAATTACCGTACATCTGATCACATCTATACATTACATACTCTAATTGAAAAACATGTTAACCAAGATAAAGGTAAAATATAT